>NW_026865628.1:0-101038 GCF_026571515.1 Ruditapes philippinarum
ACTTTGATTGTTATTTCTGCTAACATATATTTGTTCATTTTCACTAGACCTTGCAAACTGCACGTTTATTTAAACTGTCATGGTTTCCTAGATATAGCTGAATAGGACTGGTATAAGACAACAATTTTTTTCTATATCTCAAATTTTTGAAGAATGTCAAGAATATTCTTGCTATCTTCTTATCCACAGCAACAATTTCAAAAAATTTCAAAGGAGAGTTACATTGAACTTTTCGGGTTTTCACGATGCACCAATTTTCTACATTACATTTCCTGTGTTGATTTTAGCTCATCAGAGCCGAAGGCTCAGGGTGAGCTATTAGTATCAAAGGGGGATACTCCGGTGTCCGTCGTCCGTCGTCATACGTCAACAATCGTCTTCTTCTCTGAAACCGCTGGGAAGATTTAATTCAAATTTGTCTGTAGCATTCTTGGGTAGTCGTATATCACGTTTGCTCATATTAATGTGATTGGCCCCTTTTAGGGGCAGCTATAGCTAAAAATAGAAAAATCTTTAAACATATTCTTCTATTAAACTAATTGATGAAATGATCACCAAACTTTGTCTGTAGCATTTTAAGGTACGCTTTCATCAAGTTCGCTCACATTAATTTGATTGACCCCTTTTAGGGGGCACTTAAGCCAAAAATAGAAAAACCTTTGAACATTTGCTACTGAAATAATTGATAGATGATCACCAAACTGTGTAGCATTATTAGTTTGTACATATTAATTTGATTGGCGCCTTTTAAGCTAAAGCTTAAATGCCCCAGGTCATGGCATTTCTTCAAATTATTGTTTAAACATATTCTATGCTCAAATCAAATATCAGAAAATATTGACAATGGATAATTTCCAACTCTGAAACGCAGTTGTTTCTGGTGAGCAAATCAGGGCAAAAGGGGGATACTCCGGTGTCCGTCGTCCGTCGTCATACGTCAACAATCGTCTTCTTCTCTGAAACGCTGGGAAGATTTAATTCAAATTTGGTCTGTAGCATCCTCACACTTGAATTTGATAATGTCATTTCAATTGGCCCCTTTTAGGGTTCAACAGAGCTAAAAATAATAAAACATTTTAAAATCTTCTACTACAGAACTAATAGATGGATTATCACCAAACTTTGTCTGTAGCATTATTGGGTAGTCTTTTATCAAATTTGTTCATATTGATTTGATTGGTCCCTTTTAGGGGTCTCTCGGGCTAAAAATATAAAAACCTTTAAACATCTTCTACAGAACTAATTGATGGATGATCACTAAATTTTGTCTGTAGCATTCTTGGGTAGTCGTATATCAAGTTTGCTCATATTAATGTGATTGGCCCCTTTTAGGGGCAGCTATAGCTAAAAATAGAAAAATCTTATACATATTCTTCTATAAAACTAATTGATGAAATGATCACCAAACTTTGTCTGTAGCATTCTAAGGTACGCTTTCATCAAGTTCGCTCACATTAATTTGATTGGCCCCTTTTAGGGGGCACTTAAGCCAAAAATAGAAAAAACCTTTGAACATTTCCTACTGAAATAATTGATAGATGATCACCAAACTTTGTAGCATTATTAGTTTGCACATATTAATTTGATTGGCGCCTTTTAAGCTAAAGCATAAATGCCCAAGGTCATGGCATTTCTTCAAATTATTGTTTAAACATATTCTATGCTCAAATTAAATATCAGAAAATATTGACAATGGATAATTTCCAACTCTGAAAAGCAGTTGTTTCTGGTGAGCAACTCAGGGCCATTATGGCCCTCTTGTTATATGTATTTTTGTAGGAGCTTTCTTTTATTCATTGTCAAATCTTCAAATTTTCTTCCAACTATGAAAAATCCTTTATTTAGGTTCAGTAAAGTTTTTTTTTCTTTACTTTTAAGTTTTTAAGTGTGAGTAAAAGTTTAGCTTTTTGAACATTTCTTTAAAAACAGCAAAGTAACAGCTTTGTAACCTGAAGTGCTAGTGTTTTTATGACAACTATCTGAAATGAAAGACGGATAATTCTATTCTAAGCAAATTATGTCTGATTTATTTCACTTTTTGTCTGAAAAAATAATTTGCTTGCCTGTTTTGAAAAAAACGTAGAGCTATTTTGATCATTGCAGCATCATTGATACCGGGGCATTGTCTTTGTCGTTGTGCAAGACCTATTCAAATATTCCATAAGGTATCAATCATGAAACTTGATAATGCTTCCTTTTTAACTTAGAATATTTTTCACACGAGCATTAACACTGTATGTCGTACTCTTGATTTTAAAGTGTTTTTTTTTTCTTGACTTATTCTTCTATATGTATAATCCAATTTAAATGAAACTTTACAGGATTGATTATCCCGTTAAGTACTTGCGCATATTTTCTGGTTGAATAATTATGGACTGTGTTGTGGCCCTTGAATAAAGAAAGCATATTTTTCGCCTGCTACAAAGTAGCTGTAGCATGCTACGTGCTATAAAGTTGCCAACAAACTGTCCAATTGGCCCTCAATACAACTCTTTATTTGCTATCATCAAGCTTCACAGGTGATCACTGAACACTCTTGTTTTCAGGGAAAGCCTTAGGAGTACAGTGTTCAAATATACCAAATGAATGTGCTGATGCCAATGCTGCCTGTCTGGATAAAAAGTGCACATGTGGTTCCAATCACTACGATAATAATGGTTTTGATGTGGGTGGAAGCTGTGAAAGTGGTATGGTTCTATTTTCATTTTAAATTACTGTATAAGTGATAAAGTAAGCAATGCGAATGAAGAAAATTGCTAAAATTTCCTACTATTCTCAATTCACTTACTTTACGACACATGGAAATATCAACTTATACGGTATATTTGTGCAAACAAAAGGTGAAAAAATTTAAAAGTAAACCATAGTGTCACTGTTTGAAACATAGTGTGAAAATTTCAACATTTATCCCTTTTTTTCCTTTTCATTTGTTAATCTGGGCCATAATTTTAAAGAATATTTATACTAGTACTACCATTATAAGCTACTAAAATGTTATAGTATTTCAACTTTTTCACCTAATAACAAATAAAGTCATGACATTACTAAATTTATGAAAATCATAAATGAGGCTATTTGAGAGTAGTATAACTCACAATTCAACACTAGGCCCAAGTTCTGGTTGCATTTTTCTGATTAGTTTAACTTAAACATGTAGTCCAGCTCAGGTTTTTAGCTCACCTGTCACAAAGTGACATTGTGACCTTTTGTGATCGTTTTTCGTCGAGCGTCCGTAAACTTTTACTTTAAACGACATCTCCTCATAAACTGCAAAGCCAATTTCATCCAAACTTCACAGGAATGTTCCTTTGGTAGTCAACTTTAAAAACTGTTCAAAGAATTTGATTCCATGCAGAACTCTTGTTGCCATGGCAACCGAAAAAAACTTTAAAAAATCTTCCTTTAAAAAGCCTAAAGAGCTAGACCTTAAATATTTGGCATGAAACATCTTCTAGTCAGTGTCTAGCAAGTTTGTTCAAATAAAAGCCCTGGAATCAAAATAGGCCCCGTCCCGGAGGTCATTGATTTTCCTCATTTGTTCATAGTAAAAACTTAAAAAATCTTCTTTTAAAAAATACAAATAGCTAGAGCTAAGATATTATGCATGAAACATCTTTTAGTGGGTGTTTACTAAGTTTGTTCAAATAAAAGCCCTGGGGTCAAAATTGGCCCCGCCCCAGGGAGTCATTGTTTTTCACTTTATGTATATAGTAAAAACTTAAAAATCTTCTTTAAAAAAACCCTAAGAGCTAGAGGTAAGATATTTAGCATGAAGCATCTCCTAATGGGTGTCTACCAAGTTTGTTCAAATAATGGCCCTGGGGTTAAAATTGGCCCGCCCCCTGGGGTCATAGATTTTCCCTATTTGTGTATATTAAAAACTTTAAAAATCTTCTTTAAAAAAACCAAAGAGCTAGAATTAAGATACTAAGCATGACATATTTTCTAAAGAATGTCTACAAAGTTTCTTCAAATAAAAATCCTGGGGTCAAAATTTGCCCCGTCCGAGGGGGGTTCAATGTTTTTTCTTACACGTGCATAGTTAAAATCATCTTTTAAAAGCCCCAAAGAGCTAGAACTTATATATTTATTAGTGATGGAAATAACGGTTCAATCTGATGGGACATAATCCATTACTTTTTGAATAAAATTGCGTTAAAAAGAAATAGGGAAGTAACATTTCTTCCCAAGGCACTTTAATAATTCAGTAACATGAACTTCATTTAGCACTTTTCAACACTGTTTTTACCTTATATAGCTATAATTTTACGAAATAGATTTTATTTTCCAATGGATGTCAAATAATAATATTCACATCACATTATATTACTATTGTTTACATCAAGTATTGATCCTGTTCAACTCCAAATTGTCTCTGAGATAACTTTTTGCAATCGGGGAAAATAAAAACTATAAAAAATAAAAGAAAATTACCGTCAGAATTAATTCCCATTGATACTTTAAAAAACATCGACATCGCAGAACAAATTTTTGTGAATCGCTTATTGTTACTTTACATAACAGTAACTGCTTATCGGCTAATTGTGACAATCGAAACATCACTAATATTTATCATGAAACATCTAATGGGTGGCTACCAAGTTTGTTCAAATCAAAGCCACTGGGTTTAAATTTGCCCCTGCTCCGGGACCTATAAATAGGTGAACGATTTCAGGGCCATTATGGCTCTCTTGTTTAGAATTATAAGGACTACTTGTCAATTTGCAAACATTTCTAAAATATTTTATGTGGTTATGCACCTTATAAAATAAATATTAAATGAAATAAGCCAATATAGATGGTCTCTGTATTTTTGTCAGATTGGCAATTTCATCCATAATGCCTGCTAAAACAGAAATAGATTTTTCTAAGAATAGTATTTTGATTTTAAAAAGAATTTGAAGATGCTTACATTGTGCACCGCTTTACATATAAATCTAAATTATGTTTCAGTATCTGAACTTACAGTCACTAGCATAACATTCCAATCAGTAACAACTTCAGGATTTACAGTTTCATGGACACCTCCTTCAGGGGGAAAAGCATCTTACATAAACAAGTATGAAGTAGAATGGAGTCTTAAAATTTCTGATACTAGTATGGCAGGGGGGAATAATGAGGTTTCTGCCAGTACTACGTCATTTGATATCAGTACTGGTGTAACAGCAGGAAAGGCATATGAGGTGAATCTGATATCTGTAAACACTAACACTAGAAAAGATCATACTCGGAAAACATCTATGACATTGGAGCAAGCTTCAAGTAAGTTTTATCTTTTGGAGGATTGAACTACATACAAAAATAATGAATATATACCTTTAAAAAGTGCAGGTTTTTCACCCTTATGTCCGCTCGAGGTTTTTTGAGTGTGTCGGGGGCCGCGTCCTGTGAACGTTCATGGACACCTCCTTCAGGGGGAAAAGCATCTTACATTAACAAGTATGAAGTAGAGTGGAGTCTTAAAATTTCTGATACTAGTATGGCAGGGGGGAATAATGAGGTTTCTGCCAGTACTACGTCATTTGATATCAGTACTGGTGTAACAGCAGGAAAGGCATATGAGGTGAATCTGATATCTGTAAACACTAACACTAGAAAAGATCATACTCGGAAAACATCTATGACATTGGAGCAAGCTTCAAGTAAGTTTTATCTTTTGGAGGATTGAACTACATACAAAAATAATGAATATATACCTTTAAAAAGTGCAGGTTTTTCACCCTTATGTCCGCTCGAGGTTTTTTGAGTGTGTCGGGGGCCGCGTCCTGTGAACGTTGCCTTTGCCTTGTTGATTTTTGTTCTTGTTTTTTTAGTATGACTTTTATGAAATGTCTATGAATGTTATTTATTTAACAAATTAGTCATTTATCTTCTGCATTGGCTGAAAAATTTTGAAATTGTTTTCCTATAAGCATAATTTGACTACAAAATTCTAAAGCATGAACTGAAAAGTGTGATCATTTCTCCATTTTCTTTCATCCACATCTGTTTTTCACACTCTGGAGGTCAAATTTCTTTTAAGATCTTTAACTTTTACTGAGTTTTTAGAGACCTCTATCTAAGCTGGTGTCAAACTTCAGAAAATACTGGTAGTTGTGCCCATTCTGTCATTATTTTACTAAAATGTGAAATAAAAGTTGTTTTGATAAATTCTAGCTCATATTAGAATATGGATCATATGTTGGTCAAATATAAATCACACAGACCAAATATTGAAAAACCTTGTTGACATTTGCATGATTTCAGATGCAGATATGAATGAAGTGATATAAGTTTAAGATTTAGATAAAAAATCTCCCTATAAGTTTGTATACTCACTAAGAGCTGACAGTGCAAAAAAGTTAGACGGAATATAGGCAAAATTTTTATCACTTATATCTGAACTTTCCATTCAATATTTTTTCAATGTCATCAAGATAAAAACAAAGCAGTCCCAGATACAAAACACAAATTGAAGGAAATGAAAGTACATGACAGAAAATTATAACCATGATGAGAGAAGAAGGTTTGACCTTCCTCAGGTCAAGGTCACACTCAGTCATTTGTATGAATTTCAAAATTATCTGTCTGCTCGGTATACATGTATTTTGATTCAATTAGAGGAAATTAAATTAACTTGTTGGCAAAAATATTATTTTATATGAGACAATGTAGAATACATAGATTTAGGCTTCCTTTGAATGAAATTGGCCACATCCCTGAAATCATTTATAATGTCTTATATAGGAAATACAGGAAACATTTTTAAGTCTCATTGTGTGAAACTGCAATGCCTAGTGCATAGACATTTAACAAAAATTGTCTTGTTGACCTCTACAAAACTAATTTAAGTCATTCCCTTTGGGTCAGTATTGGCTCCACCCAAGGGGTCACTTGATTTATATAGACTTACATAGGAAAAACACATTCAACTCTTATTGTGTGAAACTACAATGCCTTTAGCCTAGATATTTGGAATGTAGCTCTGCTTTGTGGACCTTTACAAAACTTAAATCATTTATTCATTATGGTTCAATATTTGCCAAGCCCCAAGTGTCAGTTGATTTATATAGAAAAAAGAAACAACATTTTAGTCTCATTATGTGAATCTACAATGCTTTTAGCGTAGGTATTTGGCAGGCAAGATTTTGATGAAATTGTACTGATGATCCTTTACTACAATTGTTCCTGTTTGCCCACAAAATGATTGCTACAGCTAAAAATAGGGAAACATTATTTTAATTATTTTAATGCCACCTCCTGCTCAACCTTTTGATAGACTTTGATAAAACTGTGCAGCAATGATCATTAGGTTGTGCATTTCAAAACATGCTCAAATGGTTCTGGCTCGTTTGAACATAGAATATCCTGGTAATTAATCTTGTCCATATAAACCGATCCTCTTTTGAGCTATATGGCGTTCTTGTTTTTTTTATGAATAATGGATTCCCAATTGGTTTGTCGTATTTGAAATAAAATAATCAAGAACAATGGGGACAATAACTGTTGAATACCTATTTTACATCTATTTTAATCATTTCAGTATTAATCGTCAAACCACAGTATTATAAGATCATTTCTGTAAATTGTAAAAGAAACTTAATCAGTTGACCTACTTTTGTCCTTCCTCAATACTCATACTTAGATTTTTAATCATGTTCAAAGAATTGTAATTTGGTTGGGGTTTTTGTTTTTTTGTTTGTTTGTGTGTTTGTTTTTGCAACAATGTTAGATAAAAAACTTTATTAAAGACAAATAATTTGTATCAGAAGCTCAGTGATATGTTACATGTGTAATTAAAAGTTATACAAAAAGTGTACAGGCAATTCTGATATTACTTTTGTAAATATATCAATTTATCAGTCATTTATATTACCGTTGTTGTTTTTTCAGAACCAAACAAACCTAGGTTACTGACAACTCTAGATTTAGATGCTACAGATCAACGGATAACCATTGACTGGAGTGCCCCTAGTAGTGGTGTTGCTATTTCTTATAGAGTACAATTATTTGATGGTACAAGTCAGCTAACAAGGAATGACTTTACACAAACTTCTGGCAACATTTATTACCAAAACATGAAAAATGGTTATTATTATGATGTGAAAATTTCAGCAAGAAGTGAACTTTATCAGGGTAGACATATGTCAAGCTATGAATGGAGTGATTTTTATGTGGAACAAATCACAACAACAGTACAAAGTAACTATACTAATTGCTGTTGTTTGAAGTAGTTGATTTATTCTTATTTGAACTTTATAAATGGTTGATTTTTGCTAATGGTAATTTCATTGGGGGCAAATATTAAAATGTTAATAAGAAATGAGTCAGTCACTTTGCATATGTATGTCTGTAGCAAATTAATTGAAGAAGTTCCAGCTAAAGTTTTCTGAAACATTGTTAACTTGACAGCTTACTTGAAAAAGAAACAGGTTAGCAGTGAAGCATGATCTGTGAGTTCTTGTTTGAAAATGTATGTCTGTAAATCATACAGTCTCATTGCAACCATAGACAATGCAATTTTAATTTTGTTTTTCTTATCTGCATAAAAGAATTTATTCAGATATTAAACATAAGTTTATATATGAATAATTGTTCTAATTATGTTTCAGTACCAAATCCTCCAACAGAAGTTAAATGTGATATGCTAAAAGATGAGTCTATCACCTTGAAATGGTTAAAACCATTGGTTCCAAATGGAGATCTTGTCAGATTTAACATTGAGGTTTTAAGTGCAAGTAATACCTTGTTATTTTCTACCAGCACTGCTGATATTGTTGAAACTCATCAAGTGATGCAACTTAGTCCAGGTATGACTAATAATTGTAGCATGTTGACAGATAAGAAGATCTGCTTGTTAGATAATAGTTTTGTATAAGATTAATTTAAAATCATCAAATTAAAATTGTACTAACTTAAGTTTGTTTTTTTTTCTATAGAGATGCTTAAATCAGCTTGAGGACAATTAACGATTTAGTATTTCTGTTACAATGTCCACCAATATATCTGTTAAATACTGATTTTAGCTCTTCTTGTTGATGATATGGTTAACATTTTTCAGAAACTATCAAAGCTATTGACTTCAAACATTGTTCAATATAAATATTTCAATGCCATATTTAAAATGCAAATAATCAAAAATTATTGTTTTTATAAAGGTATTTCCTTTTTTATCACCTGAACATTTCAGTATTATTTTGTGAAACAACAATGCCAAGAGCTAAGATATTTAACATGATGCATAACCGTGTTAATGTCTGGAAAAGTAATATTCCCCTGAAGTCAAAATTGGACCTCTCTGTGGTCACTTGATTATAGGAAAACACATTTAAGTCTTATTGTGTGAAATAACAAAGCCCCGAAATTAGATATCTGGCATGTAACATCAAATTTGTAGTTTTCTACATATTATATACATACATGTATTTGCACTTCCCCTGGAGTCACCTGCTTTAACTAGATGATGTATAGGAAAACACATCCTTTATTTTTGTGGATAAATACTCTGCTTCTATATTTGGTATATAGCATTGCATATAATACCTCTAAAAAGTTTTATTAATCATGCACTTAGGGTTAAAATGCCTCCAGCACAAGTCTAATGGTATCATGAGTATAATTCAGATAAAAAAAATTCAGACAAGTTTCTTGATTGGGTCTTTACCGTAATTGAAAGACTATTTTCTACTACTCAAACAAATAAACATTCGGGCATATTTTGCCCTGCCTTTTTAGTGCTTTTGTTACTTAAATTCCAACACCAATAGTGATGAAACTTTTCAGGAATTATCCTGCTTAAAATGGATTCAATTTGCTGAAAGAAGATGGATAAAAATGGAAAAATTTTTAACATCTTTGGCTTAACTGTTTGGTAGATTTTGATGGATTTTTCTTAGATGGGAATTATAAAAACGGCTCAAATGGTTCTGGTCTAATGAACCAGTGCAAAAAACAATAGAAAAATGTTAAATGAAATCATGGTTTCAACTGCCTGATAGATTTTGATAAAACTCTAAAGAAATGATCAGTGGGCAGTCCTTTACTGAAGTTACTATAATTGTAACGGTTTGTTAAACAAAATGGCTTTTAGAGCTAAAAGAAGAAAATGATAAATCCTTTACATAATATGTAAGCCCCTATTTTAAGCTCGAATTATTTAAGCATGTGAAACAAAACAAGTTCTTGTACGTTATATTTATCATTAAGAGTACGCTTCCTGGAACCAACCAATACAGGTGTCATATGATGGAATATGGTCATGACCCGATTAGCGCTCGAACAAGTGATCCGTGGGTTGAAGGCAGACACATTAACCACTAGGCCACCGCCCCCCTTATCTCTTCTTTAACTTTGGGTGGATTTTGATGAAACTTTACATAGATGGTCCTTTGATGGTAATCCTTAAAAGTTGCTCAAATCATCAAATGGTTCCAGTCTGCTGATTAAGGTTGCCGCCAAACCTAAACATTCTTTTCACAATTTAAGATTTTTGTGCATTGTAAATATACTTTATAAGTAATCATAATATGAAAACTATTGATTCAACAAAGTTATTTTATAAAATACCCACCCCTTCACACTTAAATTTGTAAAATTTATGTTTCTACCAGTGTCGCAATATCACAATCTCATTCAATTGGACCATCTGCTCAGGTGAGTAATTAAGGGCTATCATGGCTGTCTTCTTTAATTAACTGTGTTACTAGATTATATTATCAAAACAAAATAACTTTTTCTTCTTGAATGATGGAATATAGTCAGGTTACTGTCAAGCTGTTTTCGTGAAAAAGGGCTAGGTCATTCTTTGAATGATTTTTAAATAAACCGGGCATACATTAAATTGACAAGATGACAAGGTATGGCACTCAAGATGTAGGTCTCTACATCAAAGGTCAAGGTCACACTTGTTATCATAAAAGTTTTTCATTGATGATCTATATAATTAACATAAGACATCACTCATGGAAGGATTTTAAATTTACTTGTCATAAATGTTTGAACATCATGATGATATGTCACACCCAATATTGAATGTCTATATCAGAATAGTCGAGATCACACGTAACATAAAAGTAAAACTTGTGTTCTTGACCTAAAAACATCTTAAGGGACAAAACAACAGGTATTGTTTTCACCTATTTCACTTCGTATAATTATCAAACTTCAAACATTGAATATTTATCAATTATCAAAATTTGAATGCATGAAAGACATGCATGCACAAAACCCTATAGTTACACTTTGCTCAGTTTAGACCCATCTTAGAATTCTTAATTACTTTTTACTTCACCTATGCTTTCTCGTTAGGAGCTTTTAAGATCTTTGATTGTCCGTCGTCGGTCATCAAACCACAGTTAATTCTTTAACACTCTAGTGGTAACATTTTTGCCTAATTGTCACTAACTTGATCAGGATGCTTGTCCACAGTCATTGCTCAGACGGGTTCGAGTCACCTCATATAAAGGAAATAGAAAAATCCTTTGGATTACTTGGTTTAAATAAACTTACATAGTAAAAATCCTTTATAAGTTTTTGTGTGAAATTAAAATACCACAGGTCACTTTTTTTCTTCAACAGAAGTTATTTTAATCATGCCCCAGAGATCTAAATTGACCCAACACCTGGGGATCACTTAGATTATATAAATGTTTAAATGAAAATACATCTTAAGTTTCCTTTTTTGACACTACAATACCAAATATTTTTTGTGCCCCCACTATGGGGGGCATTTAGATTTTCCCTTGTCCGTTGGTCCGAGCACACATTTTGGGTTTAGGGGCTATATAACAGTAAAGAGAACAAAAGAGAACAAAAGCTTCATTCCGTGATCAAAGGGTTTAGGGGCTAGTAGCCCTTAAGAAAACAAAGAAAATAACAAAGAAAATTGCCCCTAAAGCCAAAATGTTGAAACGTCGACCTTCCGTCCGTCCGTCCCTCCGTTCTCTTTTTCGTGTCGCACGTAGCTCAAAATGTAATTGACCTAGAGTCATGAAACCTTACAGGAATGTTGATCAGCATAAGAAGTTGTGCACTTTGGTATTTGAGTATTTTTAGAGTTATTGCCCTTGAATAAGTAAAAATTTGCATTTTTTAACTTGTGTCGCATGTAACACAAAAATATTTGACCTAGAGTCATGAAACCTTACAGGAATGTTGACCAGCATGTGAAGTTGTGGTATTTTCATGTGGATATATATAGTATTGTTAGAGTTATTTCCCTTAACTAAGTAAACATTTACAATATTCAACTTGTGTTGCACGTAACTCAAAAGGTATTTGACCTGTAGGCCTGAAAGATTACAAGAATGTTGGTCAGCATGTGTTCCTATGCACCTTTGGGATTTTCTTGTGGATTTATTCAGTTTGTAGTATTTGCCCTTTACTTAATAAAAAGATTTTTAGTTTTTAACTTGGGCACATATAGCCAAAAAATATTAGCCTACAGACATAAGATTGACAAATCGGTGGAGTGTTGTGGCACCTGTGTCCTATGGACATATTTCTAGTTTCATTTTAAAACTTGTGACTACACATTCTTATGCTTATAAGAATGTCTTATTAGTCACTTCTTATAAACAGATACTAATACTTGTTTTTGTATTTGCTTATAGTAATATCCATCACCATCTATCATAATTTGAATTCATATTACCTACCACCTATATATATTGTTGTTTTGAATTCATCAGCAGCTTTTTTTGCAAAATTATATGCCAGATTAAAATAACTTTGTCCAGTTGCTTTCACTGTTTAATACGTTAACAGCATTCTAATGTATCATGTTTGTGGTAAACTATGCAATAAAAAAATCAATAGATTGGAGAAAAAGAAAATGATGAATTAAATAAAAGATTATGTGATCTCTTTATTATAAGGTTAAATTCAAATAAAACAAATATATCATAATTGTATATATTTCAGGAAGTACCTACATTTTTAAAGTATACACAGAAAATGTGATGTACAATTCATCACTATCTGGACAGTCTCCTTATTGTACAACAAAAGCAAAATGTAAGTTAGCATTCTTATCTCGTATATACATTTCTACCCAATCTGTCCACTGATCCTACATGTCCATAGTTTTGTGTCGCCTCTAGAGAGTTATTTGTTAGTCCGTCTGTTACCAAACTTGTCAAGACTACTTCTCAAAAACTGCTGGTGCAATTTCATCTAAACTTTACACTGTTTACAGGAATGATCAGTACCAAGTCTATTTGTGCATATTGTCGGCATTGATTTTGATTTTTGGCAGAGTTGCACAGGTGCGAACCCGGGTTATAGTATGGTGAATTTCGGGCGGCATTGGCGAGTTGAAAACAGTTTTCTCAGCAACTACTTATCACAGCCTCTTCTTATCTTGTATACAGCATTAACACATAGTACAATACCGTGGGATTTGATTTCAGGTTTGTTGCTCTGACTGACTGACTTAAGTTTTTGACATAAATGATCTATGGTAGGAAATTTTTGTAACAGGTTTCTCAGCAACTACTAATTAAAGCCTCGTCATATTTGGTATACAGGATAAACACATGATCCCATACAGTGGGATTTGATTTCAGGTCTTTCGCTTATCCACCTTCTGCTTACTGACAAGTATCAATTTTGTAAGTTCATCTTTCCTTCAGTCTGTCCGTCCGTACAAACATATTAATACTTGGTGGTTTTGGGGAACAATAGGTAACAGTAAATTCCCTTTGATGCTATTCTTATGTGGCTACTTTTCCTCTTATTTGGCTGGAAGAACAAAAGGGAAAACAAATGAGTAGTCACTGAAATACCAAACTTTAAGCATGTCCGTTCTAACAGGAGAGTAATTATGTGGCTACTCTATTGTTCTCTCTATTGTTATTTTAGCCACACAAAAGAAAATAGTCACATAAAAGCATTACGGAATGAATGACATTAAAGATAAAGAACAGTTACCTATTGTCCCACTTGCCACATAATTACTGTCCACTCACACTCACGGGACAGTAATATGTTGTGCATCAGTTGTATTGAAATATAAAAATGATCTACTTCTGTTCGTACTATTAATTGTTGTATTAATACTGTGGCATAGCATTTTTCACAAATGCAATATTTTTGTTTTCTTTTAGGCATTCTTTTGGATAAAAAAATTGGAAATTCTAAATATTGGGAAAAATCAAAATTTTAAAATTGGGAACATTGGTTGTTGTTTTTATACCGAAACCACTTAGGGGTAGAGGGGTCATGTAGGATTTTCTTTTTTGACCCTTGTATCATACTGTCTTACCCTACGTCAGTAGACTGACAAACATAGAGTGCTGGGGCATCTTTGCCATATGGACTCATTTCTAGTGCACATTGAATCTTTTCTGTTAAGGTACATTAGTCAAAAATGCTCAAATACTTTGATTACTTGTTGACTGACAAAATTTGAAATGCATTTCTATGGGCAGATAATCCTGAGAGTTGCTTTAATTGAATCTCTGAGACAAGTGGAATTTGCTGTCTTCGGGCATCTTTTGTTTTAGTTTGTAGTAGTTCTTTTGTTTGAAACCGTAATCTAATTTTGGAAGTTGGAATAAATTTAATTTTAACTCATTGTGACTCATTTATGTTTGCAAACATTTTTCAGTATCTGACCCGCCTGATGGTTTTCAAGCAATTGAGGTCAGAAGTCGAAACATCTCTATTAAATGGACTGAGCCTATCAATTCATACAGTGAAGAAATCTATGGATATGTTATTCAGCTGAAAAAACAAGACACTTGTGTGGAAGAAATTGTTTATAAATGTTTAACCCCAAGTTGTTTTGGAACTTTTGAGGTGAATATTATTCATGTTTGTTTAGTTTTTTGGTTTCTACACAATTTGTTGATAATGGTTTTGTTATTTTAGACTTTTGTAATATTATTCCTAGTAAAGTTTTTTTGCTAAAAATATGTTAATATTGAGATTGACCATGAGATATCATTGCAGAAAATTGTTTGTTAGAATAGTTACCGCTTATTACTGTCTTCATATTTCACATATCGATTGGTCATAACTGTTAGATGACCCTATTGATTTTGGGTCACTAGTTCAAAGGTCACAGGGGCCTTAAATGTCAGAATGTTTTCCACTATTTTTTTTTTTGAAACTTATTCATAACAAAGTTTTCATGTTTCACATACTGATTGGTCATAAGTTCTTAACTAGTAGATAACCCCTATAGATTTTGGGGTCAAAGGCCATTGTCACAGAGGCATTAAAAGTCAGAATGGTTTCCACTGATTATCTTGAGAAGTATTCATCACAAAGTCTTCATATTTCACATATTGATTGGTCATAACTAGTAGATGACCCCAATTGATTTTGGGGTCACCAAGTCAAAGGACAAGGTCACAGGGTACTTGAATGGTAGTATAATTTCAGCTCATAATCTTTAAAGCTATTTATCACAGTCTTCATATTTCCAATATTGATTGGTCATAACTGTTAGATGACCCCTATTGATTTTGTGTCACTAGTTCAAAGGTCAAGGTCGCAGGGGCCTTAAATGTCATAATACTTTCCGCTCATTATCTTGAAAACTATCATTATTACAAAGTCTTTGTTATTTTTCTTTTTTCCATAACTGAACACTTTCATGTATCCATTAATGACAAGTTTCTGTAACAAAATTACCAATAATATGAGTCAAGGGCTAGAAAGGGGGGCATATGTGTCGTTCAACATTCCTTGTTTAATTTTTTATCACAGAATTTAGTTATTGGAAAGCTTAGGCAATGTATATCACATTTATTACTTTCTAACCGATACCTTCATATACAATAATAATTTTCATATGCAAGTTAGTTGCTATAATTTGTGTGAAAATCAAATTGTACTTTTTTGGTGGGAGGAGGGATGAATAGCGAAGGTCAGGTAAGAGCACAATTTTCAAGTACCCTAGGTTAACATCAGATCAGCTTCCTGTTTTATACAGACAACAAGCTTGTCAGATATTGTTTAATATTAAAAAAGTTTTTTGATTATAATTTTTATTAGAAGGACTTAATCAATAGATTAAATAACTTTTATTTTCAGCCTTCTACTTTAGAGCATATGTGTGACAGTAATGTGAGAGAGTTGTTTCCTGTAAACAAGCCTGAGCTCATTGGTTCAAAGTCATACCAGTTTTTGAATCTCTTACCAGATACAACTTATACAATTATTGGTGCAGCTGTCAACAATTTAGGAATTGGCAATACTGTTGATTTAGATATAACAACAGAAGAAGAAGGTATTGTTTCACAATTAAAAGATCAGTGAAAGAAAAGTTAAAGTTGATATTTGTCATTTGAGGCGAGAAATTATCAGTTGAATAAAGAAATTTGTAAAAGGAAATTACCAATTGTAATAAAAAATTATCAGTTGTTTTGATGTCAATTGTAAAGTCTATATTAGGATATATGTATAATCATCAATTGTAATAAAAAATATCTATTTTGTAAAAGGTAGATTTATTGTCAACATATACATGTATAAAGGTAGTGGGGTAACATAAATTATATGTGGATTGTCACATAAAATTGTTTAATCTGAAACTAGTGATGTGTGTTGCATGAAAAACACTTTGAATTGAATTACTAGACACACTGACAAAAGTGGAGCTTGCTCTGTGCAGACAGGTCTTGAATAATCTTTTTTCATTATCACAATATAAGTTCCTCATTGTATTATTTTACAGCTCCACAAGTACCATACAATGTGAAAGTCAATGAAATAAAGACAACATCCTTTAAAGTGACTTGGAAAATAGATGATCCCAGACCTGGCAAAACAAACTACACAGTTATACTGATGGCTGATCATCCAGCAGAGTCCAAACAAGTTATACTGACAGGTTGCATTTTTAAATTACTGAAAAATTTTTGGTATATAATATTATGCAATGGTCGTCCGTCCTTTGGTGGCAGTTTTTTTGTGTTTCTCTGTATCGTTTGAACCAATAAGAAAACATTCAAATTTTTGGCAAAAATATTACTTATAATGAGACAATGTGCATAGCAAATGTTTCACTTTCTCAGAGTTCAAAATTAGCCCTGCCTAGTGGATTACTTGATTTTATGTAGACTTACAGAGGAAAACATATTAAAAATTTTAAGTTCCATTATATGAATCAACAATATCTAGAACTCAGCTACTTAGCATTTAGCATTGCCGTATTGACCTTTACAAAACTGATATGAATCATGCCCCTCAATTCAATATTGGCCCCGCCCTAGGGGCTACATGATTTATATAGAATTTTAGGAAAATACATGTTAGTCTTTTTGTGTGAAACTACGATGCTTAGAGTGTAGATATTTGGCATGTGACATCACTTTGTTTGACCATAAAATAACTGGTATTATTCATACCCCTTGGGTCAATATTTTGACCAACACACCCACATATACTTACTTTGTTAATTTAGCTTTATATAGGAAAACACATTTCAAAAGCCTTAATTTGGTGAAACTGCAATACCTTTAGTAGCATTGTCTTGTTAGCCCTTACAAAACTGGAATTAATCATGTCCCTAGGGTCAGTATTGGCCCTGCCCATAGGGTCCTCAATTGATATTAGACTTTTTAAGGAAAAACATTTCAGTCTAGTTTTGTGAAACTTCAATGTCAAGAGCTAAGATATTTAGCATGTAGCACTTGCCTTATGTAGACTAAGGAATAGGAAAACACATTCTTATATTTTTGTGGATAAATACAGTATCTTTTTAATTTTGGCATAGAGCATTGCCTAGTGAACCTTTTTAAAAGTTTTATGAATCATTCTTATTGTGGAAAAAAGGCCTCCAGCTTAGAGGTCTAATAGTATCATAAGTATAATTCAGATAAAACATTTTTAAGTATGAAAGTTATTACTTGTTTTACATTTCAGACTTTTAAGATACTAATAAATCAAATGTTTTCATAGAAAACACAGATTTAAAGGAATTATGTAAAAAAAATTTAATCTAATCTTGTCTCATTTTGATGAACATTTTTATGAAAGAAAGGTATATATTTTATTTTCCTGTAGGGTTTAACACTAGAGAATATCTTGCTGAAAATCTTCAAGAATATTGGAATTACAGTGTTTTAGTGACAGCTACTACTTCAAAAGGTTCAAAAACATCTACTGAGACGATACAATACAGAACTCTTCCTACAGGTATACATTGTTATCTTGATATTTTGTGAAATTAAAAACAACAATCTCCATATAAGTTAAATTAAGTTTTTTGTATATTTACACACCTGAATGTTATTAATGTGGTCATTTTTGCACTTTAAAAATTGATCAGTTTTTGTATTTTCTGATCGCAAGATCAGTAAATACATAGCTAACATCCACGGTCTTACACAAAATTTCCTCACAGACCTAACAACGCAAAGTAGTTCTCACTCAAAACTGCTTAAAAACCAGCAATTTAAAAGAAAGAATAAATTTTTAATGTAGGCATTGAACGAATTACAGTGCATTAAAAGTTTACATTATTCAATAAAAATATGAGGTTACAATCACAAATTTCGCGGATGAATATCTTTTTTACCCAATGAAAAATGTTCGATTATTTCCGTAAAGCTTAATCAATGAAAATGCTATTTTTAGCTCTGTCGATTACCGAATACTCCAGAGCGTAGTACACAAATAAATCTGACTGTCGAGTAATGGAATATATACATGTCGGACTGTTTTGGCGAGAAGTTTTTCGCTAAATTATTATGCCCCCACTTCGAAGAAGAGGGGGTATATTGCTTTGCACTTGTCGGTCCGTCCGTCCGTAGGTCCGTAGACCAAATGGTTTCCGAGTGATAACTAAAGAACACTTAGGCCTAGGAACTTCAAACTCGGTATGGTGATTGGTCATGACCAGTAGATGACCCCTATTGATTTTAGGGTCAAGGGGTTAAAGGTCAAGGTCACATTGACCTTGTATGTTAAAACGGTTTCCGATCAATAACTTAAGAACCCTTAGGCCTAGAGACTTCAAACTTGGTAAGATGATTTGTCATGACCAGCAAATGACCCCTATTGATAATGGGGTCAAGGGGGAAGGTCAAGGTCACATTGACCTTGTAAGTAAAAACGGTTTCTGATCAATTACTAAAGAACGCTTAGGCCTTGGAATTCAAAACTTGGTATGATGATTGGTCATGACCAGCAGATGACCCCCATTGATTTTGGGGTCAAAGGTCAAGGTTACATTGACCTTGTAGGTTAAAACGGTTTCCGATCAATAACTAAAGAACCCTGAGTCCTAGGAACTTCAAACTTGGTATGATGATTTGTCATGACCAGCAGATGACCCCTATTGATTTCAGGGTCAAGGGGTCAAAGGTCAAGGTCACATTGACCTTGTAGGTAAAAACGGTTTCCGATCAATTACTAAGGAACCCTTATGCCTAGGAACTTCAAACTTGGTATGATGATTGGTCATGACCTGTAGATGACCCCTATTGATTTTGGGGTCAAGGTGTCAATGTCATAGTGACCTTGTACTTAATGACCGTTTCTGACCAACAACTTAACAACTCAAGTTGCCTTGGTTGATATTTTTATGTGCTTTTGGTATAAACATTTGAAGGTCTTATGTTATAAAACAATTTGGCTGTCATTAATGAGGCCTATGTGATTCATAACATTTATGTATATATTATTTGGTAAGATTGTTAATAACTTAAATTGCTGCAAACAACCTATGGGGTCACAATAATTATTACCTTGTGACTTGTCATGACCAGTAGATACTAGATAACCCTTATTAATTGCTTGTTCACTGGGTCAGAAGTCATGCATAATAACCTGATCACATGACAAATTGGCTGCCGATAGGGGGGGGGGGCATACATGTTTTACAAACATATCTTGTTTTCATCAGTGTTTAACAACAGGTTTGTCGTGAACAAAAAACCTCGGAATTAAAAAGGATTACAAATACGAAATGAAAATTCTCAATTTTAGAATTAAAATATACTCGTTTTTATTCACACTACATGCGTATTACTTCACTGTGGTGCAGAGGTAGCGCGCTCGTTTAGGATGTGAGAGGCCTAAGGTTAAAATCCTTGTCGAGGCAAAAAAAATTTGTGAAGTGTCTTTTTTAAGGAAGTTGCCACGATATGCAAGGTAAAGTGTGGCTGTAATAAAAAATGAAAAATGATTTTGATGCAATTTAAGCATGCAAAATTCCATATGTATCAATCACAAACTGTGAAACGCAGTCGCTGCGTAAGATGAATAATAGTATATAAGAATAAACTTATACAGGAAAGATCAGAAAATACCACAGAGCATGCAGCCCTTTGATTTTATTTTTTAACCATTGGGAAACTATTAATGTGTCCTGATTGTTAACAATTTCAGGATATTACAGGAGAAACAAAATTGCAGTGCCTGTTGTCTTATGGATAAATTATCTTCAATGAAAGTTTAGATACCAAAAAACGATACAATCTAAAGTTTTTAAAACTATTTAAAATATCTTTGAAATATCCTCTCAAAATTAATGATTTTTGTAAATTCTATGATAATGCTTTTATGTAGAAGAAGATTGGTGGTCTTAAAATTGTACTATTGGAAATTCAAATTGGCTAGCACTTGTAAAACATATAAAAATATCTGAACTTAAGTCACATGAAAAAAAATCAAGCTTTGCTGAGCATTTTATTTAAAATCATTGTATAATGATTAAAAGATCTTGAAACACATCCTTTATATGAATATTAAAGAAATTACAGAAAAGGTCAATGTGCCCTGTTATCGTGATTATCTCTGAAACTGTTAAGCTTACTTCAGCTGTGAGAAAAGTTGAGCACACTGCCTTCATGGACTTCTATTGTTAGAATTTACATGTAATATCTTCATTTTTCATTGCATTTATTTCAGCACCAGGAAAAGTTTCAAACTTTGTTCTAACATCCAATCCTGGTGGAAATTATACAAGGATGAAGATAAGCTGGCAAGCCCCAAACATATTGTTGCAGAATAGTGTGATAAGATCATACAGCTTTTTGTATTTTCAAGACCAAAAAATTGTAAGTCTTCATGAAGACAGAAAAGCATCAGAAGTAGTATTTTCTAGCGCATTCGTGTAAGGCTAAAAGAGCATTGCCCTACATAGAAATAGAAGATCATATAGACAATTCCAATTAAGTTTAAGGTAAAAAGTAGAAAATGATATGAAATAGCTTTTAACAAAAACATAAAAGATGCGTTTATAGCTTTGTGGCCAAGTTTGCCATAAAAGGCATGGAAAAGATGATTGTTTAAAAATTCCCCATTACGGTTACAGACCTGACATTGACTGACATTGTTGTAAAAACAAGAGCGATCAGTGATCACATATATTGCCTCATGATAGCCAATTTCATGTTGGGACAAGTTTTGTGACAGACGGAGAAGTGTTCGGAGTAGTAGTGACATAAATTCCTGTAAAGTTAGGATAAAATTGCCCCAGTAGTTTATGAGGAGTAGTAGGGACAAGTTTTGTGACAGACGGACAGACAGACAGACAATACACAACAAGACTTGGTATTGATCATTCCTGTAAAGTTTGGATAAAATTGCACCAGTAGTTGATGAGGAGCAGTCCGGACAAGCTTTTGTGTATCTGGCAACACAGAGAAAAAACACCTTTTTATCAATAACTCGGTCAAAAATCATTCAACCAAAAAACCGTGCATTATGCGCAAGGACTTGAGCTACATATCAATCCTGTAAAGTTTCATTGAAATTGCATTAGTGGTATAAGAGAAGTAGTCCGGACAAACTTTAAAAATAAAAATTATTAAAGGGTCATAACTCCTACAAAAATCATTGAACCGGGAAATGCTGACAATATGCACAACTAACCTTAGTACAGATTATTCCTGTAAAGTTTGGATAAAATTGCACCAGTAGTTTATGAGGAGTAGTCCGGACAAGTTTTGTGACGGACAGACAGACGGACAGACATACGACGGAGAAGTGATCCCTATATGTCGCCATTACTCTGTAGAGGCGACACAAAAATCATTGAAATATATCTATTAGAACAAATAAAGTGGTCAACATAATTGTTGTTGAAATAGTTCATATAAAAACTAAAGAAATTTAAATAATATGAAATCAAGTTAAATTATCATTCTGAAAAAATAGTCAGAACACGTGATAATGCATTTCAAGTTTTCAATCAGTTTACCTGATTTTATCTGATTGATGCCAAACAGAAAATTTTTAACAACTGTTTCACTCATGTATTTGTTGAATATCACCAAATGTTGTATAAAGTCTATTTTAGGATAATCTAGATTATTTGGATAGACATTATGCCATAGTTAATATCAACATAAATTTTATCAACATTGATCACTTATTTAAGAGGTTTTATTTGGACTGATTATCTTTTATTATTTATTTGGGTCTTTTTAACTTTTTTTAACTACATTTGATTTGAATTTACGACTTGAGCGATATCGATAATTTAATTTGTTTCTTTTGTTGTTTTCTTTTAAATATTGTATCATTTATTTGGTTATAATGTACAGTACTTTTGAATGTGCATGAAAAAAGTGCTTAAGAAGTTTGGTATATAATAATAATAATAATAATAATGATAATAATAATAATAATAATAATAATGATGATGAATGCAGGAAGTGCCTGTTATATTTCAGTTGGTAATTAAACTTCTTCAATGATTATCTATTAGTATGTGCTTTTTATTTTACTTTTTCAGGATAGGAGACAAAGCAAATCATTTGAACATGAAATATCCCAAAGTCATAATTATGAAATATTTGTGGATGTAATACCAGAAAAAACTTATACTTTTGAGGTATGTAAATAATAAATGTAAATTATTTATGGTCATCATCATAGAATACTAAAAGATGTGAATTTGAGATGATTTACTTTACCTTTGACTTTTGTAGTCTTTATTCATATTTTTAAGTGAATATTATAATAAATATGATTTTTTCAACTGAAGGAAAGACAAAAGCTGTGTTTTATAATGTTTTAATTAGAAAAAAATGCAAAATATTATAGAATTGTGCATGTCTTAGAAATATCATGAAAAATGAGTGATTAATTACAAAGCATTTGAATGATGAACAAGAAGAATTGATATTAATTTCTTTTTCCAATCTAACATGCTTTATTAAAAAAGAGAATTGATAAAAAAATGTTGAACTACATTAAGGTATAAGTAATTTTCATGAAGTCATTTATTGATGTCATTTCAGCTGTCAAGTTTGATGTGTAAGCATTCATTTTTATGCTGTGTGACACACTTGATTGCCCTATTTGGTTGATTGGTGAATAGTCTGAAGCATGTTAGAATAATAGATTTAGAGGATGTTATATGCTTGATCTAGCATCTGTAAAAAGAAACATTAAATGAGAAATAATTTGCAATAAAAATAGCAAATGTAAACAATGTTGTATGGAGGATAAAATAATGATATTCGGTACCTTTCCTCAGGACCTTAACTTATTGTAAAAAATCAAAATGAACAAGACATAGTTTAGTTATTTTCTAACAAAAACCATTTTATAAACTGTAACAGAACACCAAAACAGAAATAAATCATTCAGGAAATAAAACTTAACATTTTTGGGGCTTATGTGGCCTTTAATTATGTTAATTTACAATTTATTTCTGTCAGACCACCTGTATAGTTATTAACTAAATTTGCATATTGATATTGAATATTTTCAAATTCATATAATTTAACAAAGTTTAAAGATAGCAGTCTCTTTGTTAAAATATGGAAATTTTTCATATAGCCTTTTGAAATTTAGTTGTAAACTGACTTTCAATTCAGACTCAATCCTTTGATGTTTTTTTTCAGGTGAATGCAATAAATGAGCAAAACGAGACTGGAGAAAAAAACTCTGAAACAAAGACTGCCCCTGCTGGAGGTATTTGATATTTAATATAAATCACTGTTTAGAAATCATGATATTAAACTGTCCCTTTTCAAAGAAAAAGAGTTCAGGACTTACATCCTCTAATTACAATTTGTAATTTCTCAATGTTGGTGGGTGAGTGAATCACGTGACTTTGTATACTAATACAAATAAAAAATGGCAGCTGCAGAGCTTTGGTAAGTTTGGTATTTTTATAAATTTATGTGACAAACGTTTCCTGAATCCAAACTAGACCTAGCCTATCATATGCATGGTGAGAGTAATTTTTCTGATTTGCTTTACCTTTTAGTATTTTGCTCCATTATTTTATTTAAAAATATATAATGGTTGTCTGTATGCCTTCATGTTATCATATATACATGTATATATGCAAAATGAGTGCTACCTCTTTAAGTATGTACCCAATTTTAGTTAGCATTAAGTATCCTTCTGCAATTTTCACAATATTGTATTACTTTTTATGCCACCACAGCATCTGCTATGCGGTGGCATATATCGATTCACCTGTGTGTGTGAGTGTGTGTGCGTGTGTGTGTGCGTGTGTGCGTGTGTGTGTGTGTGTGTTGGTGTGTGTGTGTGTGTACATGTATATATATAGATATATAGTGAATTTAAAAGATCTTCTTGTGCAAAACCACTGTTCAATTTCAACAAAACTTGGCAGGATTGATCCTTGGGTAAAGGGCTTCCAAAGTTGTTCAAAGAATTTCATTCCATGCAGTAATCTGGTTGCCATGGCAACCAAAAGGAATTATAAGAATAAATTAAAAATCTTCTTGTAAAGACCCACAAGGCCTAGAGCCTAGATATTATGCATGAGTCATTGTCTGGTGGACCACTACCAAGATTGTTCAAATTATAGCCCTGGGGTCAAAATTGCCCCCCCCCACCCCCTGTGGTCATTTATTTTCAATATATGTACATATAGTAAAAACCTAAAAAACCTTCTTGTCTGAAGGTACAAGGCTTATAGCTTTTATATTTGGTATATGATATCATCTATAGGTACCCTATTGTTCAAATTTTGGCTCTAGTGTCAACATTAGCCCCTACCCCGGGGGTCATAGGTTTTTCTTAAATTTATATAGCTTAAAAATAATCTGTTCCTTATTGACAAAGGCTAGAGGTAAGATATTTTGCATGAAACATTGTGTAGTGAGCCTCTACCAAGATGGTTCAAATTATAGCCCTGGGGTCAAAATTGGCCCCGCCCGGGGTCATTGATTTTCACTATGTACATTTAGTAAAAACAAATAAAAATCTTATTGTCTGAAGATACAAGGCTTAGAGCTTTGATATTTGGTATATGATATCATCTATAGGTACTCTACCAAAGTTGTTTAAATTATGCCTCTCTAAGTGTTAAAATTGTCTTGCCCAGAGGCGATAGTTTTCCTTAAAAGTATATAGAAAAAAACTTGAAAAATCATCTCCTCTGAATGGACAAAGGCTAGAGTTTAGATATTTGGCATGAGACTTTGTGTAGTGAACCTCTACCAAAATTGTTCAAATTATAGCCATGGGGTCAAAATTGGCCCCTCCCCGGGGGTTATTGATTTTTACTATGTTCATATAGTAAAAAATTATAAAATCTTATTGTCTGAAGGTACAAGGCTTAGAGCTTTGATGTTTGCTTTATAATATCATCCATAGGTCCTCTACCAAAGATGTTCAAATTTTGCCCCTTGTGTCAAAATTGGCCCTGCTCGGGGGCATTGATTTTCATTATGTACACATAGTAAAAACAGATACTAAACAAAACTTTTTTGAATTGGAGAAAGCTACATCTTACATATTTGACATAAAATGTTGTTTGGTGGACCTGTATCAAGATTGTTTTAATTAAATCTTTGGTCAAAATTTTGCCTTGCCTAAGGGGACAGTGACATTCTTTCTTGTCCTTTGATGTATATTCATGAAATTTGGAGTATGTGTACATTTTTATTTGTCAAATTGAACTTTGATACCAGGTGGCCTACATTTTGTTGATGTGACTTTCTCTTTGTCCTTTAATGTGAAGCTATGAAATTTGAACCATGTGCACAGATTTAAGATGTAAACTGAACATTGATATCTGCTGGCCTAGAATTTGACAAAGTGTCTTACTGTGTTGTCCTTTGATGTACAGTCATGGAATTTTGCCATGTGAAATATGACTTTCACCACCAAATTCACTAGACTCAACTGCATTGATAGATTCCTACTGTGATTTTTTATTTGAATAGCAAAAGATTTAACGACTTATCTAAAAAAAAATTATGTTACTATATTACTATTTAGTGTTGTATTAATTAACATTTTTCACAAATGCAATCTTGTTTTTAATTTCCTATAAAACTAAGAGTAAAAGATAAGAACCAGATCAACTGATTAAGAGTAAAATTCAAAATTAAATAGATTTATGATTATAATATATGGAACAAGAGCCATGTCAACATGGCTATCCCCCTGCCGAATGTGTTTGCTTAGTGGAAGAAATATATGTAGCAGAGCAGAATAATTCAATTTTAAGAGGTCTTTTGGTAATGAAAACGGCTGAAGTGATAACAGATTTGAAACCTATGTGAATCCTGATGGCTGAAAAATTAACAAAGGGCAATAACTGAAAAATAATGCAGGGTAGGTTATCATTCCTGAGTTCTGCATCCCTCCTCAGTAAAATCTATCCAACTATGAAGTTTCAAGTTGATACCTCAAATACTTTTTGAGATAAGCTCCAGATAAAAATAGTATGAAAAAGAACAAAGGGCAATAACTCAAAAATTATATAGGGAAGAGTTATCATTCTTGTGCACAGCATTCCTCCTCAATAAGATCTATCCACCTATGACATTTCTTGTTGACATCTCAAACACTTTTGAGTTATGCTCCACTCAGGTGAGCAATTAAGTATGAAAAATAGCAAAGGGTAATAACTCAAAAAATATGAAATGTAGAGTTATCATTCTTGTGCACTGCACACTCCTGAGTCAGATCTATGCACCTTTGAAGTTTTATGTTGATATCTCAAATGCCTTTTGAGTTATGCTCTGGACAAAAATTAATTTTGAAAAATAACAAAGGGCAGTAACTCAGAAATTATGCAGGGTAGAGTTATCATTCTTATGCAATGCACTCCTCCTTGATGAGGTCTATCCACCTATGAAGTTTCAAGTTGATACCCTAAATACTTTTTGCAAAATGCTACGGACAAAAATGTCGGACGGACGGAGATTATTTCTATATCCCTGCCGCCTTTTCGGCGGAGGATAATAAATATATTAATCACATAAACCTCTGCACAGGAGTGTAATACAACTGTTAAATACAAAATTAATATATTTCACTAGTGCATGCTTATGTTACACTTTAGCTATGTCAAAAATAATATTTTTCTCCAAATTGTTGTGTCTGCTTTATATATTGGAAAACAGGCATTAATTTTTCCCCCTCAAACGAACCCTTCCCCCCGGACATTTGCTTCCCTTTTCTGTCATGGTGGGCATTTGGCCCCTCGTCTGTTTTGGATTGGCAGACATTTGCCCTATGGAAATTTTGAAGGACATTTCTCCACACTTGGCTCAGATGTCCTACTGAACAAGGATATGTCATCATTGAGTTGGCACATGATCAAGGTCACCCTTTAAGGTCAGATATTCATGTCTGCACAATAAAATCTATACACTTTAATTGACTTTCTTCAAACTGTCCTCGTTGTCGCATTTTCAAAAATATAGAAACATGGTCCTTCACAAAATCCTGCGACCTTAAAATATTTGAGGTATTTCTAACTTTTGTGAAAGCTATTGTTGAATTAAAATGATATCTTTCTTTTTAAAGTATATGTTTTTACACAGAGCAGAAGATAAGCTTTGAAAGTGAATTTGGTACAACTCCATCATTTGTTTTAGAATTGGGTATTGGCTCCATTTAATTAGGTATTCCAAAACTCGATACCCTATGATTTTAAAGTCAATTGGGTATTCAAATATGGAGATACGAATTTTATGATTTTTTAACTGTTTCAAAAAGAAAATAGGGGCTACTTACTAAACAATTTACTAGAACCTTTCACAGCTGTTACGTTAATTAAAAAATGCACATGTCAGATCTATACAAGACTTCAAATAATAAAAGTTAAGTTGCTAATGATAACATGTCTGCATGCTGCCACTGGAAATCATTTATCCTTAGCTGCACCATTTAACAAATACAAGTATGTCATTTTATAGCAGTTTTTTTAAATACAAATATCTTAAGTGCAATTATGCTCTTAATGTGTTCATGATTCCGTGTTCATTTCCTTCAAATGCCTGATAGAGGATAAAAAAGATCAGTTAAGTGTCTACTTTTTAGCCCTTGGTTTATTTAGTTTACCTCTGAAATAAACAATCTGTATATGTCCAGAAACTTTCTAGTTTTAATATTTATACCCCCGCACAACAAAGTTGTAAGGGGGTAAACTGGAATCAGCTTGTCCGTCCGGCCGTCCGGGGTCCGTCACTTTTTTCTTGTCTTCCCAATAGCTTAAGATTTCTTTGACACACAGTCTTCATATTATGCATGGATGTTAGTCGTGATAAGTAGATGAACCCTATTGATTTTGACTAAGTCTGTAAACAGGAAGTGAATGTTCGAAAAACCTGAAATCGATTCCCGTGGTATTGGAATGCATGTTTATGCTGTATGCCAAATATCCAGACGCTGTGATAAGTAGTTGCTGAGAAAACTGTTACGAAAATTTCCTATCATAAACCATAAATGTCGAAAATTTAACTAAGTCGGTAAAAAGGAAATGGATAAGCAACATACCTGAAATCGAAGCCCACAGTATGGGACTACATGTTAATGCTGTATGCCAAATATCAAGAGGCTGTGAAGAGAAGTTTAGGAAAAAAATGTCGCAAAAATTTCCTACCATTGACCATAAATGTCGAAAATTTAACTAAGTCAGTAAACATGAAGTGGTTGAGAGATAGACCTTAAATTGTGACCCACTGAATGGGACCACATGTTGATGTTGTATACTAGGGATGTCATCTGGAGCCGAAACGGCCATCCGGATATCCCAATCAAACATCCGGATACATCCAGATGTTCAGATCGTTGATATATTCTTAGTTGGCTGATATGACGTAATCATTTTTTCGCGACCTTTTTCAAAGTGTTGTATTGCATTTTACTTCCCTTTTAATTAAATGTTACGTGTCAAAAAATTTTCGTAATTAATCTATATTTTTTCTATATAGAATTTGACTGTTATCGATAAATTTAGTGCATATGGTACTTACGATTTCAAATGAAATGAAAATGAAATTCATCGCCGATTGTCTCAATCAGTGCTATAATACACAATAACACTCACTCACATTTATGAAAACAAAATAACACCCGTAAATATAAATAATATATGAGCCGCGTCACGACAAAACCAACATAATAGGTTTGTGACCAGCATGGATCCAGACCAGCCGCGCAGTCTGATCAGGATTAATGCTGTTCGCGGTTTTGTATGCGAACAGCATGGATCCTGATCAGACTGCGCGGATGCGCAGCCTGGTCTGGATCCATGCTGGTCGCAAACCTATTATGATGGTTTTTTCATGACGCAGCTCATATGATGTTTCCATTGTTCAATAGCACGCATACAATTTACACACGATGCCGTTTGACAGGTGTGTAGCCGGCTTTTCAAAAGAATCTGCAAATCTTTGATGTTTACCAACATGAAGCCCTGGCTGTTTGATTTGAATCATCAAAGAAGTCGCCGAAATTTACATTAATTGCACACAATTTAAGTGTTCATAAATGAAAACAAAACTGGGAAAAAATTGTTTTAAAAAAATGCACATGTTAGATTTATACTAAAGGAGAAAGTTATTTTGCCGGATAATTATCATATCAATTTCAATAAAAGCTGTGATAATTAACATACTATTATTCGTAAGTGCATTTCTTGATTTGATTATTTTATTTCTGCAGATTTTTCATTTTCTCAAAATAAGGAGTCGACGGGTCGGTAAGCAGAAGTATATATAAAAATAAAAGCCTAATTAAATTTGGACATATAAATGTAATATCGTTGCCGATGAATAATCATCTTAAATCCTACAAAACTTAAATTTGTTTGGTGTTTAATATATACATGTATTAACATGTGTCATACCTGACTCGTAATTATTGATTTTTTGTGGGATGCAGAGATTATGATTTGTATTGTCAAACTAAGGTATACGTACAATATACAATATGGTGTCAACACCATGTCTATGTCGATTATCTCAAAGCATGTTTTTTTTATCACATTTTCTAAATATTCTGAAATATTTTTTACGAACACCGAATCGTGATCCGAACGATCGGATATCCGGACTCCAAATGACATCCCTACTGTATACCAATTATCAAGAGGCTATGATAAGTAATTTCTGAGAAAACTGTTGCTAAAATATTTTCCCCGCTCGCCTGGCCATACGCCCGCCCGCTGCCCGACCTTCTCCATTTTATAACCCGGGTTTGCACCTGTGCAAACTTGCCTAAAATATTGTCCAGCTTTCATGAGGTTAAACTGCTGGCATGATTTCAATGAAACAGGAGTGATCAATACCATCCATGACCTTAAGGTGATCTCTATTGATGTTGAGGTCACTTGGTCAAAGGTCAAGGTCACAGGGGCCTTGACTATAAAACGTTTGTCCGCCCAATACCTTAAGAATGCTTTGACCCACAGTCTTCATATATGGCATGGAGGTAAGTCATGATAACTAGGTGAGCCATATTGAGTTTGAAGTCATGGGGTCAAAGGTCAAGGTCACATGGACTTTTGACTTCAAAAAGTTTTTAAAAAAACATTTTGACCCAAAGTCTTCATATTTGGGATGGAGGTTGATCATGACTATAAGGTGATCCCTATTGATTTTGAGGTCACTGGGTCAAAGGTCAAGGTCAGAGGGGCCTTGACTATAAAAGTTTGTCTGTCTAATAATTTAAGATTCCTTTGACCCACAGTCTTCATATTTTTCATGGAGGTAACGTATAGTGACTTTAAGTTCACTGGGTCAAAAAGGTCACATGGACTTTTGACTTCAAAAAGTTTAAAAAAAAAAAAAAAACATTTCGACCCACAGTCTTCATATTTGGCATAGATATTAGTCATGATTAGTAAATGACCTTTTTTTTATTTTGAGGTCACTAAATCAAAAGACAATGTCACAGGGACTTTGACGTCAAAAAGTTTGTCTGCCCAATAACTTAAGTTTCCTTTGACCACAGTCTTCATATTTGGCATGAATGTTGATAATGACCATTAGGTGACCCCTATCGAGTTTGAAGTCACTGGGTAAAAGGTCAAGGTCACAGGGACATTGACTTAAAAAAAGCTATTCCCCTCAATTGCTTAAAAATGCCTCTTAGCAGTGTATTGGTTTTGACATTTTCACATTTGAAGCATGTAGAATACATAAATTTGCAATGCACTGGCTTAGTAACCTCGGATTGGCAGGGAGGTTTCCCTTGAGCAGCTCTAAATTTCCACTGTTGATTCTGACAAAGTGGTATGCGGGAGTATTCACGCCATAACAGTGGCAGTTCTAGTTATGAAATGTTTTGAGCACATTATAAGAACATTATGATTCCAACAATGTTTACCTTTTTCATTTAAAGAAAGATAGTATAGATTATTTTAAATATTTACCATTTTCTCTAATGATGGTTTTAAATTGTAAATGTATTTTATGTTTACAGAAATAGGTAAATTAATGCTTAATGGAAAAGTTAGTTTTTATGAAAAATAACTATTCCTGTATTTGTGAAAAATAACTGTGAGTGTAACTGTATTTTAAAGTTTTATACAGCTATGTAAAAGTCTAAATTTTATCAAGTGAGAATACTTTTATCGTGAATCATTTATTATACATATGGCATTTGTTCTTAACCAACAAATTCATTACACATTAATGCATTATGGCAAAGTTTATATGTTGTTCATCCGTTGTATAGAAATATAAAAATGATCTACTTCTGTTCCTACTATTTAGTGTTGTATTAAAACGGTGGCATAGCATTTTTCATGCATGCAATCTTTGTTTCCTTAAAGGCATGCTTTTGGATATAAAATTGATTTTCGAAATATTTGGGAAAAATCAAAATGTCAGCATTGGAAAAATTGGATGTTGTTTTTATGCCGCAACCAATTAGGGGTAGAGGAAGTCATGTAGAATTATTTTTTTTTAACTTGGAGTACTTGTTGACTGACAAATTTAAAATGCATTTCTATGGGCAGATACTCTGAAAGTTGCTTTAATAAACCATCCAGCTCTGAGAAATGCGGAGTGCGCTGTCTGCGGGCATGTTTTGATTTAGTTTGTAGTAGCTCTTTTGTTTGAAAATGGAATCTATTTTTTGAAATTTGAGTCAACTTACTTTTAACTTATTGCTACTCATTTATGTTTGCAAACATTTTTCAGTATCTGACCCTCCTGGTGGTTTCCAATCAACATAGGTTACCAGTCGAAACATCTCTATGAAATGGACTGAGCCTATCAACTCACACAGTGAAGAAATCTATGGATATGTTATTCAGCTGAAAAACCAAGACACTTTTGTGGAAAAAATAGTTTATAAATGTTTAACCCCAAGTTGCCGGGGAACTTTTGAGGTGAACATTATTCATGTTTAATTAGTGCTTTGGTTTCTTTCCAATTTGTAAATAATGTTTTTTTTAGACTTTTGTAACAGTATTCCTAGTAAAGGTCGTTTGCAAAAAAATATGTTAATGTTGAGATTGACCATGAGAAAATCATATTTATAATCGGATAGTTTCAATAAAAAATAGAATTGTCAAGTCACCTTATTTAAATTGAAAAGAAACAATTGTCTCAGGAAATCAATAAAATATTGTTTTATGACCAAAGAAAAAAAATCAAACACATACGCAAGAAATAAAAACAAAATCATTTTGACTTCTGTATAACTTATCTAACGTTAAAATAACTGTACATCAAAATTACAAAAATAGTTCAACTGAATGGGTATCTAGGACAGCTCTATCTTCTGCTAAGGCGTGTATTTATGTGTTTATTTTTTTTTTAAAAACTTACGTTTGATTTATCTTTCTCTGCATATCATCTCATGACGGAGATTAAGAAATATTTTTAAAACATTCTCAAAGTCAAAAGTTCATTGAGCGTACATGTTTAACTTAAATTGTTCTCTTGAATTTGAGGTAATGTCCTAGTTGTTGCGCACTGCACATCATCTCATTATATTTTATATATTATTTGTGCCAATTTATTTGAACATATATGGTCTTTTTAAAACTAATCAAAATAACTTGTTTTTTTCATTTCTGTTCATGCAAAGAAGAAATAATTGGTAGAATTGTAAATTTGCGTAAATTTCACCATTGCCTTCTTCTTCTGTTGTTATATCTATATCAACAGTATTGCTAGTTCCTAAATTGTTGACAGCTGCACCAATAATAGTATAAGTTGTATCTGGAAGAAATTCAAAAACTGGTATGACTTTGAACCAATGAGTTGAGGCTTGTTTACAGAAAACAACTTTGTTACATTACTGTCACACATATGCTCTAAAGTGGAAGGCTGCAAATAAAAGTTGTTTAATCTATTGATTAAGTCCATCTAATAATAATTCAGATCAAAAAATATTTTTTCAATATTAAACAATTTCTGACCAGCTTGTTTCTGTATAAAATAGGAAACCATAGTTACAACCTGATCTGATCTTAATCTAGGATACTTGAAAATTATGCTCTTAGGCTTGACCTACCTCTATCCATAACTCCCCCCCCCCCCCTCAAAAAAGTGCATTTTGATTTTCACACATCATTACAGCAACTAACGTGGATATAATAATTATTATTGTATGTGAAGGTACAGGTCAGAGAATAATAAAATGATAAACATTGCCTAAAATGTCAAATAACTAAATTCTGAGATCAAAAATTAGATTATAAATTAAAGTGATACTTATTGTTATTGTATAAAAGGCAGCACCTTTTTAAATAGTTTTTTAACTCATTCATAGCTGTTGCAACACATTTTATGCAAGTGCTAGATATAGTTACCAGTGTCTTTATCAAGTTATTTAGCAAAACAATTTTTTTCATGGTCAATCTCAATATTAACATATTTTTTTGCAAAAGACCTTTACTAGGAATACTATTACAAAAGTCTAAAAAAACATTATTTACAAATTGGAAAGAAACCTAAGCACTAAACAAACATGAATAAGGTTCACCTAAAAAGTTCCCCGGCAACTTGGGGTTAAAAATTTATAAATATTTCTTCCACACAAGTGCTGAATAACATATCCATAGATTTCTTCACTGTGTGAGTTGATAGGCTCAGTCCATTTAATAGAGATGTTTCGACTGGTGACCTCTGTTGATTGGAAACCATCAGGAGGGTCAGATACTGAAAATGTTTGCAAACATAAATGAGTAGCAATAAGTTAAAAGTAAATTGACTCAAATTTCAAAAAATAGATTCCATTTTCAAACAAAAAAGCTACTACAAACTAAAACAAAACGTGCCCGCAGACAGCACACTCAACATTTCTCAGAGCTGGATGGTTTATTAAAGCAACTTTCAGAGTATCTGCCCATAGAAATGCATTTCAAATTTGTCAGTCACAAGTACTCCAAGTAAAAATATAATTCTACATGACTCCCTCTACCGCTAATTGGTTGCGGCATAAAAACAACATCCAATTTTTCTAATGCTGACATTTTGATTTTTCCCAAATATTTCGAAAATCAAGTTTATATCCAAAAGCATGCCTTAAAGTCTAGCAGCCGGGCCTCTACGGTCTCAGGGTTAAACAACACAATAGGGTTCTTGCTAGATATTTATTCGGTTTAGTATATACAATCTAAATAACACAAAACAATAATGGGCCTGAAAAGAAAATAAGGCATCATAAATATATTACAACAATATCATTGTACTTATATTAATATCAAATAAATCAATTTAAATAAGAATCTACATGTACTTATTTAAATATGATTAATTACTCTTTTATACAAACATTATAAATATTACTTGTAAATCCATATCATCTCTCACTTAGTAAAATACATCTCATTATAATCTACTATTTACATACATGTACAATATGTATATAACTTACACAATAAATACAAAACATCATTATATACCTTGTGAGTGATACAAGTACCGTCTTCTATATTATTTATCAATATTCCTCCACAAACAATCGATCACTCTAACATCCAGTGTATGTGACTTGTGCTGTAAAGTTAAGGTTATATTCATGCAAGATGTTAAGAATAGGAGAAATAGTATTTTAGATCATCCATTACAAATTCTTACACAAAATCCAAAACAACTCACGAATCAGTCCAAGACATATAAAACCCATAATACACATAATAGAATTTAAACCATTTAATCTAGAGATAGATAACCAACTGTAAACCAAAAAGAATAAATACCTTAGTCCAATTCTCCTCCAAACACTTTAAATATAAAATAAACTATCAAAGAGAAAGCAAAATATCAACCTTCCTCTAACTCTAAAACTTTGAAACTACACACCAAACCTGGTCATGTGATCACAATATAAGAATACTCTCATCTGATTGGATGAAAACATACACCTGTCAACTCAGATTATAAATAGTTTAACATGTACAATATCTTGGAATGTGTGAGAAGTTCTCACTAGTATTAAAGACCAATGATGCCTGTAAACATTAAAGGCACATCATGACCAAAAATATAAATATTTTAAAAAATGATTAAATGTTAAAATATTAGCACTGCTACATTCTCCCCCTCTCCGGAAAATGATGTCACATCATTTTTCACAAAAAAATATAATGCTGTTCAATAAATAAAACATGTATAACAACAATGATAATACTTTAAATATAAATTCCGTCCAGAGATTATCCTTCTGAAATCAACATCTATAATTGTCTTCAAAACAATTAAATATGAAAAAAAAAATGTTTTAAATAATATAGTCTCTTTCCTCCCCTGATAATGAAATTGTGTCCTCACAATTCTAGGAACATGTAAATCATTCATCCCCTGCAAATTCTGAAAAGAAATGCAATTTACAAATGAAAAAATAAGCTTTTTGTTCTGAAAATAAGAAACAAATATTATTTTAATGTTTAAAATAATATATCAGTATGATTTTTAAGTTTTACTTAAAATTCATCATTCTTCACTCTTTCCTAAAGAATATATCCATTAATTCAATTTAAAATGTTCACATCTGTAGTATGCAGATATCTCAATATATTGCAATTCAATCATTTCATCACAGCTTCCCACAGTTTATTTGCTACTTCCGGGCTAACAGTATGTAAAATTCCAGATTGTAAAAGTTGATTTAATGCATATTTCTTCTCATCAAAGTTTATACAAGTAATTTGGTTCATATGGTAATCTTCTGCCCATTTCGGTTTTTTAGTTTGTCTTTCAGATCTTCTAGGAGGTGGCTTTGGTGGTTTTATTGTTTCAATAGACTGCTTATGTTCTACTTTCTTTATAGTCTGTTCTTCAGGTTGATGTTCTACAATCAAATCATCTGCTATTTCTAATGTTTCTCCATCTTCTTTATCATCAACACTTGCTAAGTTGTCTGTTTGACAGCCAATAGCTCCATCTTCAATATCTGTGTCTTCGTCTAAATTTGATTCTATTTCAATAGCAATGTCAACATCACTTTCATGTGTTTCTGCTGTTGCACTTATATCCTTCTCAGAAGTGTAAGCGTCCTTACTTTGATTTGTTGGTAAAACAAATTCGTCTTCTGATTCTTCTGACTCACTATTCTTTTCTGATCTACCAGTACTGGATTTTACGTAACTTTCTTTCTCAGGTTTCTGCAGTCTTTTCCTTGGTTTAGGAATAGGCTTAACCATTTTGTCTTCTGTTTTATCTTTGTCTCCTGAAGAACATGTTTCTGGTACACTACTTGGATCAAATTCACAGTTTGTGGTTTCAATAAGTAGCAACTTGTTTCTATGTAAAACCTTTGTTGTTCCATTTTCAGATCTTACTTCATATACTGGAATATTCAGATTTGGTTGAGCTGTTACAGTGTATGGCTTTTCTTCAAACTTATCGGCTATTTTATGACGACCTTCAAATGCGAGAATTTTTACAAGCACCTTGTCACCTACATTTATCTTTGAAGCTTTAGCTCTTCTGTCAAAATAATCTTTTTGTCTTTTCTGTGCTGATTTTGTAAACTGATTCACTATTTCTTTTGATGATTCAAGTCTTTTTTTAAGCTGCTCAACATATTCTGTTGTTGTTTGATTTGTTATTTCTTCTCTTGCAGTTTAAAAAACAGAGTCAATAGGTAATTTAGGAGTTCGTCCAAACATGAGTTGAAATGGTGAAAATTTTGTAGTTTCATGCTTTGTACAATTGTATGCATAGACAAGAGAAGGTAAATGTTTTTTCCAGTCTGGCTTTTTTTCCGGTTCTAATGTTCCTAACATATTGAGACGCGTTCTGTTATATCGCTCAGTAATTCCATTGCAGCTTGGGTGATAGGGTGTTGTTCTTGACTTTTCTATTCCAAAGAGTTCACAAAGTTCTTTTATTAAAGTGGATTCAAAATTTCCTCTTTGGTCTGAATGTATACGTGTAGGAATACCGTAGTGAACAATAAAGTTTTCGTAGAATGCTTCAGCTGTTGTTTTCGCTGTCTGATTTTTTGTAGGTATTGCAAGAGCTAATTTGGTGAAATGATCTGTTATCACGAGAATGTTTGCTATTCCTCCTTTGCATGGTTCAACTGTCAAAAAATCCATACAAACAAGTTCTAATGGATAAGTAGTTACAATGTTTACAAGTGGAACACGTATGTTGGTATCCGATTTTCTTCGAAGGCATCTGTCACAATTTTTTATCCATTTTTCACAATCAGCCGCCATACCAGGCCAAAAAAATCTGTCTCTTAATAAAGTCATTGTTCTATCTCTTCCAGGGTGTCCAATTTCATTGTGTAATCCTAACAAAGCAGTCTTTCTGTAAACTTCTGGCAAAACTAACTGTAGAATCTTTTCTTCATTGATATATATTTCTCTGTATAGCACACCTCGTATTATTTTGAAACTTGTGAAATTCTTCTTCATTATACTATCTTCTTTTGTAAAATATTTGATATGTGGAATTTTCTTGTCAATAGTAGCTGTAATCCATTTTCCAATATGCTTATCTTCTCTTTGATGCTTTCTAATTTCTCTTATTTCAATTTGAGCTAATGGTTTTCCTGGAGAATCTGTTGCTTCTATGATATTTATTGATGCTGCTGGCATTACTTCTATATAAGGTTCTTCTTGTATGCAACCACAAATAGCTTTCACAGTGTTATTTTCAAGTTTGATGTAATCACCTTCTTCATCCTTTGCCTTTTCATGGGGATAACGTGACATTGCGTCAGCATCAATGTTCTTGTGACCTGGTCTATAGATTATGTTGAAATCATATGCACCTAATGCAGAAGCCCATCTCTGACCTGTTGCGTCTAATTTAGCACTAGTCAATATATGTGTAAGCGGATTGTTGTCAGTGTAAACAGTAAAATGATTTCCTTGTAAATAGTCACTAAATTTATCTGTTATAGCCCACTTCAATGCCAAAAACTCAAGTTTGAATGCTGGATAGTTCTTTTCAGATTTTGTTAAACTTCTGCTTGCATAAGCTATGACTCTATTCTTATCTTCATGCTTCTGATATAATATTCCACCAAGCCCGAACCCACATGCGTCCGTATGTACTTCAAATGGTTTAGAAAAATCTGGATAAGCTAAGATGGGTGGTGAAGTTAAAATATCCTTCAAGTGATCAAATGTTTTCTGTTCTGTTTCTGTCCATTTCCATTCTTTTTGTTTAGATTTACCATTTTTCTTTGACGTTGGAGGAAGAAGTTCATTTAGTGGTCTAGTTATTTTTGAAAAATCTTTTACGAAACGTCTATAATATCCAGTGAAAGCTAAAAATGATCTGAGTGAATCTGCATTTGTCGGTACTGGCCAATTCTTTACTTTTTCTATCTTATCAGGATCAGTCTCAACTCAAAATTCACTTACAACATGTCCGAGAAATTTCACTTTCTTTTGAAGAAAATAACATTTAACTATAAAAATATTAATAACAGTAAAGCTAGAGATACGGTTTTGATTAATATTGGTCAAAGAGATATGGTTGATCCGTTTAGAGAGTTTTATCCAACTTTAAGACGATATACATGGCGTAAACGCACGCCTCTTCAGCAAGCAAGACTAGATTTCTTCTTAATAACTTCAACTTTGTTCCACTTTGTAGAACATGTTTCCATAACTACAAGCTACCAATCAGACCATTCCATTGTAATATTAAACTTAAAATTAGACGACTTTAAACATGGCAAAGGCTTGTGGAAACACAACAATTCATTATTAAAGGACATTAACTATTTAAATACTATAAACGAAAAAATTGACGAAATAAAAATACAATATGCATTACCAGTTTTATAATTTTAACAACATTACTGAAATTCCAGATAATGAAATTCAATTTACAATAAATGATCAATTGTTTTTTAGAAACTCTTTTAATGGAACTGCGAGGGAAATCTATATCATATAGTAGTTATGTAAAGAAGAAAACTAATTTAAACAAAGAAAATATCATTAAAGAAATAAATGATTTAGAAGCCGATTTAACTGAAGATAAAATGACGCACCTTCGGTACCTTCAAACAGAGCTTCATAACTTTAATGATTCGCAATTACAGGGCTATCTTATTCGTTCTAGAGTTAAGTGGATTCTTGAAGGTGAAAACCCTTCACAGTACTTTTGCAGCTTAGAGAAAAAAAATTACACTTCTAAAACTATTTATAAAATTCAAAAGGATGACGGAACAATTGTTAAAGAACAAACAGCAATTCTCGAAGAATTAGAAAAATATTATCAAAACCTATTTATGGCAAAAATACACAATGAAAATGACGATTCCTTTGAAAATTTTATTTCAAACATAGAAGCACCTGTTGTTAAGTCAAACAGAGTCAAATGCTTTAGAAGGTCAAATAAACTATCATGAAGCAACTTTAGTTTTACATAACATGAAAAATAATAAAAGTCCAGGATCTTCTGGTTTTCAGCGCAGATTTTTACAAAGTTTTTTGGGAAAAAGATAGGAGTTTTTGTCGTTAGAGCTATTAATAAACGCATATGAATCAGGCAAACTTTCCATAACTCAAACACAGGGAATAATTACATGTATTCCTAAAGACAATAAACCAAAAGAATTTTTAAAAAATTGGAGACCCATAACTCTTTTAAATACAGTTTATAAAATTGCTTCTGGAGTCATTGCAAATAGAATTAAAAAAACTTTAAACAAATTAATTAGCAAAGATCAAACCGGATTTATAAGGGTAGATATATTGGAGAAAATTCAAGACTTATATACGACATTATGCATTATACTGAAGAGAAAGATATCCCTGGTCTTCTTCTTTTAATTGATTTTTGAAAAAGCTTTTGATTCTTTGTCCTGGTCATTTGTTCAAAAAACATTGTCTTATTTTAATTTTGGAATTTCTATTAAACGATGGTTTAATATTTTTTATAAAGACGCACAGTCTGCTGTAAGTCAATGTGGATTTCTGTCAAATTTTGTAACTATATGTAGAGGCTGCAGACAAGGAGACCCGCTTTCTTGTTACATCTTTATTTTATGTGCTGAAATTCTCTCTCTTAAGATAAGAAACTGTAAAGAAATAAAAGGTATAAAGATAAATAATTTAGAACATAAATTATCTCAATTTGCGGATGATACAACTTTAATATTGGACGGGTCAAGCAATTCCTTAAATCAGGCACTTGATGTGTTATCGAAATTTGCTCATATATCTGGACTAAATGTAAACTTTGATAAAACAAAAGTAATTTGGATAGGAAAAAATAAATACTCATCAAATAGTATAAAAACGCGATGGAAATTATCATGGAACCAACATAATTTCAAAATGCTGGGCATAATTTTTGATGTAAATTTGAAACAAATGATACATATAAACTATGAAGATAAATTAATTAAGATTCAAAATTTAATAAATCATTGGAAAAAGGAGAATTCTCACTCCAATAGGAAAAATCGCAGTTATCAAAACGCTTTTAATTTCAATTTTAAACCATCTTTTTATAGCCCTACCATCACCACCTCAGAACATGATAAATAAACTTAACAATATGTTTTATGATTTTATATGGCAAGGAAATGTTAAAATAAAAAATACTGTTATGGTTAAGGACTATTCAGAGGGAGGTTTAAAAATGTTAAACTTAAATGCTTTTATAATGGCTTTAAAGATAAGCTGGTTCAAAAGAATGATTAGCGATGCCTATTGGAAAAACATTATTATAAATGAATTTGATATGCAAAAAATATTTCACTGTGGAAAACATTACATAGATAAAATTGCAAAAAGCATTTCAAACGTTTTTTGGAAGGACACTTTTAATGCTTTTTCTACATATATAGATAAGTATCCTATCAATAACGAATCTTTCGCAGAACTACCATTGTTTTATAACGATAAATTACTAATTGGCAATAAAAGTATATTTCTTAATTCATGGTTTAAAGCCGGTGTATATTATATCGGAGATATGTTTGATTCTTACGGTGCTTTTCTCTCATTAGAAGATTTTAATAATATATTCAGGCTTAATGCAAACTTTTTAATCTTTCATGGAATTAAAAATATGATAAATGAAATGATGACAAAAATTTAATTTTAGTATGAATGACGTAAAAAAAACTTGTGGACCAAAATTGCCTCCTTATCTAAAAAAACATAATTATTAACAATAAAGGATCAAAACAGACTTACAATTTATTGAATACTAATAACACACAACCAACAAGTAAAGCAACCTGGATGAAAAAGCTTGATCTTCATTTTGAGGAAAGTAAATGGAAAGAAATTTACGAAATGCCATTTAAAATAACAAAAGATTCTAGGATACAGTGGTTTCAAATTAGGATTATTCATAGAATAATTGGCACTAACTATTATTTACATAAAATTAAATATAATGATAATCCTCTTTGTACCTTTTGTAAAAATGAAAACGAAACTATCGAACATTTGTTTTGGCAATGTAGTTTTGTAAAGGACATCATTGATATCTATTTCAAAACAAAAAAGAATATTTTTCCGTCATTAACTGCAGACGAAATGATTTTTGGCTTAACAGATGAAAGTCCTTTACCAAAAACTAAAAATCTAATTTTAATTTACTTTAAGATGTATATTTATCAATGTAGAATGCAAAAGAGTATTCCCACAGTTTTTGGAGCTGAAAAATATATAACATATTGTTACAACATTGAAAAAGAGACTGCAATGATAAATAACAATGTTGAAACCTTTAATTCCGCGTGGAATTCTTATCTAATTTTCCTTTATGCAGATTAACACAATATTTTTGTTTTCCTCTTCTTATAATTATTATTACTTTTATTATAATTTTTATTACTATTATTATTATTATTCTCTACATATATGCAGACTTAAACTTTTAGGCTGTATTGACCAATACAAAAACTACACATCAAACTATTATATTTTTACCCCGCTTAAAATAGCTTTAGAGATAAGTAATTAACTGAAAAGATGAATAGATATGATCAATAACAATATCAAAAGCGCAGACTGCAGTGAGAGAGTGCAGATGAATGAGTGTAGTATGTAAAATGAATTATTTTTCTTTTATGATATGTTCTGTTTTTTACTTTGAATTCATTTATAGTTATATGTTTATATACCCATGCTGTAAATACAATGTTTATATATTTATTTGATCAATAAAAAAAAAAAAAAAAAAAAAAAAAAAAAAAAAAAAAAAAAAAACACATTTATCTGCTGAAAGTTTAAAAATTACATTCTTGAAGTCTTGTTAGAACTAGATCCAGTCTTTCTAAATGTTGCTCAAAACTATTTGAAAATATGATGAGGTCATCTAGGTATATTTCACAGATTTTCATATTGTAGTCCCCAAGGCATTCCTCCATAAGTCTCTGATAAGTTGCAGGTGCGTTGCAAAGACCAAATGGCATTTTGTTGTAATGAAAAAATCCAAGGCTTCCGACGGTAAAAGCTGTTCGTTCTTTGTGTATTTCTTCGATAGGAACTTGATGATATCCACTTTTCATGTCTATTACACTGAAACACTTTGACGAGCCTAAACAATCAAAAATTTCTTCTATTCGGGGTAGAGCGTATGCATCTTTTATTGTCCTTTTGTTTAACATTCTGTAGTCGACACACATTCGTAGTTTTCCATTTTTCTTTCTAACTAAAACGATGTTTGATGCCCATGGAGATTTTGATTTAGAAATAATTCCGCTAGCCAATAATTGTTCAAGATGTTTTCTCACTTCATCAATCATAGCAGGAGGTATTCTACGATGACGTTGTTTGAATGGAATGTCATTCACTAAATCTATGCGATGTTTCATCATTTCACAATTGCCAATGTCTGAATCGTCTTTTTGAAAAAATATCTATGTGTGCTTCTAGAAGGTCATATATCTGTTTTGTTTCATCTGCTGTCAGTTTCGATTCGATATGAATTTCATCTAATATTTTTTGATTTGTGTTCATTTTCCAACTTCTGAAATATTGATTCGTCTATGGTTACAGGTTGTATTTCACAAATGATTTCTTTCGGAGAAATTGTAACAGAACTACACGTGATGTTTGATATGTTCACAAATATTTCATCATTCTTCTTGTAACTGTAGTTTATCACTGATGGTGTAATGTCAACAAAGTCTGGTAAGTTTGTATCTTCGGTTTCTTGTAATATTGCACAGGTATCATGGAATTTCAGTTCTTTGTCTGTATATCCTCTCCACATTTATCGACTGATTAGGTCAATAACAATCAATTCGGTTCTGCTGATCGTACGATTGCAATTCTGTTTTTGTTTCGTTTTAACTCCCTTTGTTGTATTGTAAGACATCGGAAGGTCAAATACCAAGGCGTATGTAAACTTGACTTTTGTAAGTACATTTCTCCAAAGTTGTCTTTACATTGTTGAAGTAATTCATTCAAAATGTTTGTACCTAAGAGTACTGGTGTCTTTTTCACTGTATTTAGTTTCTGGTGTTATCAGGAATAAACATTGTTGTTCTTTTGATTGTGGAATTCCAAATGTTGATAGAGATGCTTCGATGTATCCTAAGTATGGTAAGTTACTTCCGTCAGCACATTCTATCCTTTAATATTTCTGTCAGAGGATTAAGTGGTATATCTTTCAAATGTTCATCATAAAAAAACTTTTACTTATGCTGCTTATACAACTTCCAGTGTCTAGTAATGCTGATGTTTTTATCTTATTTATTTCTATTGAAGATTCTGTTGATGGTCCGACTAATTTAGGATCTTCCAAATAATATTCCTTGCCTCTATTCGATCCCACAATTGAGGCAGTCACTAGTTTGGGCAGTTCCTGGCTATATGACCCTTTTTGTTGCATTTATAACAAGTAGGTAGCATGTTCTGTGCACCAATAGGACGAGTTGGCTGATATGATCCACGACCTCTACCTCTATCATTGAAGTTTCTTCTGAAATTTCCCCCATATCCTCTCTGTTGATAATTAAAACCATGTTGTTGTTGTTGATAATGCGGCTGAGTATTCTGTTCTTTCTCTTTTTCTAACTTATCTATTCTAGCATTTATCTCCACCAATAATTCTTTCACTTCACTTAACTCTGATTTCTGCTCAACTCTCATAGCTACGTTGCATTTAGTTCTACTGTCATTTTTTCTTTTTCTTTCTTCTAGACTACTTTTTCTATTTTTCCGTAATTCTATTTTTAAACTTGTAATAATCCTTAACTGTTTCAAATTTGTAGTTTGCTGCTTGTTTAAGTTTTTGTTTCGAAGTCCATTGTATAACACGTTCATCAATATTTCCTCTTGTGTTCCTGTCAATGCCTTTAATTCCACGGCTTGTGAGAATATATCTTCACATCGAGCAGCGTATACTGATATTGTTTCATTTTGGTCCTTGAGTACAGGCATAAAATTTTCTCAGAATAGATTCTCCTGTCTCCAACATGGAATATAAGTAGCTTTAAATTTCTTAAGTACGTCAGTTAATGATGCATGAATTCCTAATTCGCCGTAAAATATTTGCAGCCTCCCTTTACATGATCTTCTAATTCCATTCAGTATTTGTTGTTCAGAGTACATGCCTTCAATCATTAAAACAGTTCACTTCATATTGCCAGTGAGGAAGTTGACTTCACCTTTATCACTTTCACCATAAAATATTGATATCCTTGGTACTGAAGTACTCTTAGATTTATCTTTGTCCGAGGCATGATCCATTTCTGTAACGTAGAATTTCATGAAATGTTCAAGATCTTCACCTTTTTCAATATTTGTTGGAGCTTTCATTTTCAATCCTTGGAATGCTCCGAGTAATTTCAAGTCTTCATCCGTAATATCTTCTTTCTTAACTGTTTTCGGCATTTTTGATGAATACTGAATAAATACACTTCTATGTTCTTAAAACTGTATTCAACTAAGAACTGTCACTATAAATTTGAGACTTTTCCACAATTAAAAAGTTCAAATATATCTAAGAACCATTTTTTCCTTTTGTAAAAATTTCAACAATGTTCAGTTAAATTCTTTTTTCAAGTCTATAAAACTTCCTGGTAATTTCAAAGTTCAACGTTCATATATTTCTTGATGTCTATATATCTTTTCAAAGTTGTATTCACAGCATCAAATAAATTAAATTCAATTCTAATTGATGAATTCTTTCAACAATTATCTCCCTTTGTTTCAAATCCTTCAGTTGTAGAGAAGTTTTCCTTAAAATTCTATTTCAGACAAATTATCTCCCTTCCGTCATAATCATATTTCTTCCAAGTGGTGAAGTATAATTTCCGATGAATTATCTCCCTTTTGACATATATCTGTTGTTGATCTATATCTATTAATTCTCTCCTCCGTGAACTAAACTATCAAATAGTTAACTTTGTCGAGTTGTAACTCAAGATTTATGCGTGCTTTTTAAATTCTAAGTGTATTTCCAATTGTAGCTGACTTGATATTTATTAACCAATTGTAAGTGTATTTTGAATATTCATTCATATTATTTTCACCGTAGCTTGTATTGATGAATAAGAAATGCTGTACTTGACAACATCAACACTGTTTATTAAACAATCCAATGGTCATATTCTAATAATTAATCCATGTTTCAGATACGAAAAACGATTTTTCTATAAAAATCTAGGTTAAAATCAAGGTACAATAAAATATAATAAATGTTCCTAATTTCAACTTTGTAAATACTATATCAAACTGATCAATGTCGTGAACACCATAAATGGAGTACAACTGACAAATCTAATATTTAATTACTCAATTTGCAATTTGTTCTCGGAAGAGATAATAGAAAGAAACAATATTAAAAGGATATTCACGAATTAAATATCACCCATTGATGTAAAATCAAATTTATCAAACTGAATTTGAGGAATTGTCGAAAAGACATTTAGGAAAACTTCTCTAACAACTGAAGGTTGAAACAGGCGACGATAATGTGAAAAGATTCAATATTCTCCATAAAATAGTTTCTCTTATATATGCAAACTATTTCTAATTTTTGTAATTCTCCCTGGGTATACAACTTTTCAATGATAAAGATTAGACAAAACAAATAATTTATGAATCAGTTAGATATCATTGGAGATTTCAACTCGTACGAATTTCATTTTTATAAATAAAAACTAGATAGTTTTCACTGAATATCATTTGTATGAAATTTTTCAACAATTACGTAAAAATTAGTTTCATTATATATGTTACCAGATTCTGTTGATACTATATTTTAATTGTGAAAAGTCAAATATTTTTATTTTAGAGACACGAATTTCTCTTAGTTATTCACATACATTTTTATTAGTATCATTTATAGAATGTGTATTTAATATTTCAGTTATCTACTAACTCATAAATTGCCGTGACATTTAATCAGTTTGAAGAAGATAATGATTATCTGTAAGATTGATAGTACAGAATCATGATCGTTCGAATCAATCAGACTTACTAATAGAAGAAAAATATATGATTAACGAAATAGCCGTACACAGACATAAATATTGTTATGAAAAAATTGTCACGAAAATTTGAAACTATAAATCAACATTCTTCAAACTGTTGAAGTAAAATGTGTATTCAGCTTCGTCCTGTGGTAAAAGATGTAATATTCTATTGAGACAGTCACACTAATCCATGATACCAAGAAAATCAATTCTAAAAATATACATTATTTAATGGTTGAAAGTGAGTATAAAGTTTGTTGGTGAATGTCTAACCGTCACATTCACCTAGTGGCTAAATAATTTGAATTGAAACTCTGGTATCTTTATACTGGATAATAGAGATGGCATGATACCCACTGACTAACATATGACCGTAAGAGCAAAAACACAGAGCTATTGTCAATGTATCAGAGGTACAGCGATAAGAGCTGCAAATTATATTTAATTATCATTAACTCCCCGAGCGTATATAAGCTTATAATTCTCAAAGAATATTAATATTAAATCTGACTGGTACATATATACAGAATCTTAGAAAGCCTGAAACTCTAACCTTCCATGTTATGGGGATAGTCATGGAGAATTAGATATACTTCCGAGAGAAATCAAAATGTCACCTGATACTTCAGCTAAGGAACCTAAAAAACAAATAATCAAAGTATTAACTGCAAACGCGCCGCTTCAGCTCGAAGTTGAAAGATACTTCAAGTTGATACAAACAGCGGCGTGACACAGTAAAAGCAATTTGGTACAAAGCAAACACAAAGAGGCAAAATATTAGATGAGAACACGTCAGATTACAACAGCAAATAGAAGCAGATTTCGGACACTAGCAAAACTAAAACACCAGACATACTAAATCTAATTATGATATAAAATTTAAGGACTTAAATAAATCATATTAAAATAAAAAATGAAATAATAAGGAAAAGTAGGTGCCAAAGAAGAAATTAGAAAATGAGAATGAATTAGAATAGAACAAGTGAGTAATAAGACATATAAGATATTTGTTAAATGGCAAGAACGATAAAGACTTTATGAGAGTTAGCAAAATACAGAGCTTAAATTGAGTGAGTGAAAAGTAAAAATATCTGGGCAAAAGAATGAACTACACAAAAGGATTGAACGTTATAATATAGGAGAAAGAATCAATCACATAATACCAACCGACATTATTCAATCAATAACCTAACGAACATGTTTTCTATATCTATAGTAACAAGAGAAGTTATGGGTGGAAATTTATCCACGAAGAAACCTTTCCCAATTGATAAGAAGGCATTTTAAAGAGGTCTAGTAGGAACTCTATATCTACAAGCACTATACTTCGATGTTACCTCAGGGTGGTGTCCCACAGAAACAATGCTAACACTTAAAATTGAGTATATATAAATATAATAGACATATCAACACATATAAGTGTGAATAATTCTATAACTCCATCTTGAACTTGCCTGAAAACAAAAACTCTTAGCTTCTCAATAGTTAATGTGGAATAGAAAAGAAGGTCAAAGAGAATTATTTTATTATAGAAATTCTAATAATTAATGTTCCGACATCAACTGGAATTCATTCTAATAGAAAAATAACAATATATAATGCAGATGAAAAAATAATAAGTCATTTACTTACAACACTGGAAGTATTTGTTAATGATAAGCTCAGCATAAGTATCTTATATTACTAATTACTTAAATATAGAACTAGAGTTCTGAATAACGCATATACCACTCTTTAAATCCTCTGACAGAAATTATATTAAAAGTAGACATAAGTCGCTGAAGAATGCTGACATAACTACTACTGAAACCAATATAACTTGAGCAGTAATAACATCCGTATGCAAATCGCACTCTTAACAAATATAATTCGATATCAATTACCACAATCATAGAATTTAATGAATGACAACATTAGCTATTATTCCACATGATAACTACTCAAGGATACCTAAAGTACAGGAAAAGTACATCTCCCAGTATCTCCTTAGAATACAAAAAATATTGTAAGAATTGACATTACTATATCATACAAGAATGTTAGCTTAATAAATTTAGTACACAGAATACAGAATATAGTACGAAAATGAACATGAGACTATTGAGAAATCGCAAGAGTGTAAATAAAAAGTTACTAAGTGTGTCATCATAAACGCACCTGGCGTACATTGCACCATTCTCGAGATGTCATTACCAAATAATCGAACAAAAGGAGAGCTTAAAATCGAAAACAAAAACAAATAGGCAATTCGTTAACAGTAAAATCACAGAGACCGAATGTTTGTAGTATTTGTCATACTGTGACAAACTCAGGATCCGATAAATTGTGAGAGTACTAATACAAGACACAAAGAACGAGAAATTCCATGATACTGTGGCAATATTGACAAGTAAACCGACACAAACACAACTTAATCCAGAACTTTGTCCGAGTAACATACATCACGAATCCTAACCGTTGATAAATAACAGCTTAACAAGTAAGAGATAAAAATTGGTGAATCTAGTCACATAATCACGTGTTATAGTGTGCCGTTACAATTTCTCGAAAAGAAATCATTTCTTCTGAAATACAAACCAGTAACCATAGACGAATCAATATTAATTCAGAAAGTTGGAAAGATGAAATCACACAAATCGAAAAGATATTTAGACTTTAAGATTCTCCATTCGGAATCGAAACTGAACAGAGTAGTTGAAATCAAAACATGACACATTATCGGCAATTATACCAATAACCAGTCCAATACAACGTAATACCTAGAAGCAACACATTGATATGTTTCAATAAAGGACGTTGAAGACTTGGGCATAATTTGAAAATACTGGGATGTAAATCATCCGAGCCATAGATTTAGTCGAAATGACATTCATTCAACAACGTCATCGTAGAAAATACACAACTATCCCTTGCAATGACATGAAAAGAAGTGAGAAATCGACATCTGCAACAATTATATATGGTCTAGCGAAGCAATTACATCTTCTTAAATGAAAATCTCCATGGGCCATCAAATATCCGTTGTAGTTTAGAAAGAGCAAGAATGCGAAATAGTCTACACGGAATGGCTGGTGTACGAACTAGCTAGGAAAGCATAAGACAAAAGGAAATAAACAAGTATGCACATACGCTCTACCCCAAACTATAGAAGAAATTATTGAAAACTCTATGTTTAGATCGCGATCAAAAGGTGCTTTCAAGTGTCACATAGACAATGCATAGGTGTGAAACATCATTCATTCCTCATCGAAGAAATACACAAAAGAACGACAAAAGCAGCTTTTTAACGGTCGGAAGCCTTGGATTTCTCTTTCAATTACAACAAAAATGCCATTTGGTCTTTAGCCAGACGACACTGGCACACTTAATCAGAGACTTATGGAGGAAGCCTAGGCGCACTCACAAATATTGAAGAATCTGTGACAATCATACTAGATACCTTCAATCATATTTTCAAATATGTTTTTGAGCAACATGAGAACGATGGGATCTAGTTCTAACAAGCCTTCAAGAATGTAATTTTTAAACCTCAGCAGATAAATGTATTTTTTTTTTCTTTTTTTTTTTTTTTTTTTTTATATCTCCGATGCTGCACGACAATCCGACAACGTTTGTGCGCTCTCAAATTCTATCTTAGTTTCTGTTGTTTTCCAAATTGATCAGTACGTAATACTACTTACTAAAAGGGTTCATAATACAATCAGCAATAGGATTTTTAGCATATGCTGGACTTTGAGGATATTATTAGATATACTGATAATAACTATATTAAACGGTTTTTGAAATGTTACTAATAGTTAAAAAAACCAAGAATATCTTCAAAATTAAATAAACGAAACAAATTCATAATATTAATTATGGAAGGCATACCGTAACTTCAGATTCATAAAAGAAAGATCTTGAACAACCTGCTTCGCAGCTAGTCAGTCTCGCATATTGAAATTATGATATTATATTATCATACAAGTTATCATTGTACGATTATAATCTAAATATCGCTATTCATCTATAATCAAGTAATATACTATTAATACGTTCTAAAAGCATTTTAAGTCAGAGATGAGTAAAGAATGAAATATATAGTCTTGATTGCTGATGTATTTTCTTGTTAATTGTGATCAATAATATCAGCACTATAAATAGTATCTATGTGCATACATAGTGAATAATAATAATAATGTACTATTTATTAAATATATACATAATACAACATGTGATATAATTAAATTATAAGATAATGAAATGTGAATATACAAAAATTATCTGGCTAGGTTATAATCTCATGTCATTTTCACAAGGATTAAAGTTAATAATAAGAATAAATAATGACATATTACACTGCGGATATATACAAAAAGAGTTCTTCTGAAATACATTGATTTTAACTATACTATTATCAGGACTATAAAGTTAAGGTCGAATACAATAAATTGACTTATAGATAATTATATATTTCATGCAAGATGTTACGTATAAGAATCACGAATGCGATCACGTCTAAAATCCATGTATGTGACTTGGTGCTGTAAAGTTAGGTATATTCATGCAAGATGTGAAGAATAGGAGAAATAGTATTTTAGATCATCCATTACAAATTCTTACACAAAATCAAAACAACTCACGAATCAGTCCAAGACATATAAAACCCATAATACACATAATAGAATTTAAACCATTTAATCTAGAGATAGATAACCAACTGTAAACCAAAAAGAATAAATACCTTAGTCCAATTCTCCTCCAAACACTTTAAATATAAAATAAACTATCAAAGAGAAAGCAAAATATCAACCTTCCTCTAACTCTAAAACTTTGAAACTACACACCAAACCTGGTCATGTGATCACAATATAAGAATACTCTCATCTGATTGGATGAAAACATACACCTGTCAACTCAGATTATAAATAGTTTAACATGTACAATATCTTGGAATGTGTGAGAAGTTCTCACTAGTATTAAAGACCAATGATGCCTGTAAACATTAAAGGCACATCATGACCAAAAATATAAATATTTTAAAAAATGTTTAAATGTTAAAATATTAGCACTGCTACAAAAGGAAACAAAAAAATAAGAGAAAAACAGAATCCCTAAAGAAAGTCCAACACGTCAAAATTGAAAATGTTGCAGGCTCGGTTTGATTAGCCTGTTCATGGACGGTAATGGAAGATGCAAGTTATCGTCAACGCCCCCTAGCACCGGCTTAAGCAGAATTCAACATTTAACACGAAAATGGTGAAATTTTGAATTTAGAAACATCCGCAGATGTTTTCATACGGCGGTCATCATGGAACCGTCAATGTGACACAGTAGTGCCATTCCCTGAAAAGCGGCATATGGTCCCCAAGTAAAAGAATGTTTTTGCCCTCAACGAGAAAACAATGGGCGGAACTAATTTAAATGGAATTTAGAAAGGGGATCTGAGGTTATGAAATATGATAAACAAGATCAACAAGGAAAGGCGGCGTTTAATGAACGCAACCCCAATATGACCCAGCAACAAGAACTAGTGGCAATAAGCCCAGGCGGACCCCAAACAAAAACAGGACAGGGCACACGTCAGCACGGACAGTTTAATCGCTAAATGATAAATAATTTGTAACTGAATAGGAATTAATAGAAAACAAATAAATGATTGAACAACAGGCCCATAAAGTCGAAGGGCACAAAGAAGGGGTAAGGAGACCGGGGTAAGGGGGGGGGGTTAATAAAAGAAATAAAAACTAGGGGTGAAGGGGGAAGATACATACCGTAGACGAGAAAACAACAAGGGTCACAAGCAAAAAAGTCATCGAAACAGTATGAAACAACATAGACATACATCTAAGGAACACAAAGGGGCGCCGCCTTGGAACGGTCAGCAGCATAATAATGACTGCTGGGGAGTTTAAACCGGTTAATGGTGCACCAAACCTCGCTCTTAGCCCCACCATGTTCCTATAAACGAGACAGTGTAAATAAATTGAATCCCCGCCAAGTGAAATTCTAACAGTTGTTATGGTTACAAAAGGTTAAATAAGTAAAACACCAAAATGATCATGTAGAAACATATAAAAGTAAACCCAATGACCATTACAAAAGTACTCAATGTCCTAAAGGAAGACAGAGCAACAAGAAAATCACCTACAAGGGCCCGACGAAGCAAGGCAGAAGACGAACATTAAGACAATTCAGTCCCAATATCCATCATAGAGTATCCCACTTGGTCCGTCAGATGTAATCAAAAGAGGAAAGCGTAGTGTCCAACTGTAAAAGGGTTGAACACTAAACATGCAGTATGTCTTAAAATAGTAGGGTCATAACCTCTTTTAATAAAACGTTCAATGATTTTAGTAAAAACAGCAGAAAAATTACCATGACCAAAAATCTTACGAAGTTTGTAAATCACATCGCCATAAAAGCCAGGCTGGCTAATCCCTTGTCGCAGAAGAGTTTTTAAATCACTATTGAATTTAGAAATTAAATCAAAGTTACGATTGTAAAATTTAGTAAAATATTTCCGTAATTTATGATAGTAGTAGCCCTGTTTTAGAAGCTTGCTGGTAATAAAAATCATATGTTCGTTGAAATCCTTTACGTTGCTACAAGCTCTAGCGAATCTAATAAATGAGAAATATATACCCCGTAATGATGTTGCATGGGGTACGTCTCTATCTAAATATGGATAATTAACTATACAAAAGTCAAAGTCATCTCTTTTATCATAGATTTTCTTGTGAATAGAATTGTTGTTGATAGTAATATGAAGATCCAAAAATGATGTACTAAAATTTCAAGAGTTCGTTTATTACTGCATATCACAGATAAGACGTCAAAAGACAAATTTAAAAAGCAGGCGATTATACAGTATTCAAGTAGGAATACTGGAACCACCCAAGTTAAAATGGCCAAATAGAAGAAACTAAAAATACCACATAACATGTATACACAACAATGATGTCGTGCTGAACGATCTTCAAGGATTGAAAATATAACATCATTGATTAAATGTACGGGGAGACTCTTTACAGCCACCACACGGCACAAATAACACGGATGTGACAATAAAATAAGATAAAAACAGAATCCCTAAAGAAAGTCCAACACAACAAAATTGAAAATGTTGCAGGCTCGGTTTGATTGAGCCTGTTCATGGACGGTAATGGAAAATGCAAGTTACCGTCCACGCCCCCTAGCACCGGCTTAAGCAGAATTCAACATTAAACAAAACGATTGCATTAATGAAAAATTCTATGCCACCGTATTTATACAACACTAAATAGTAGATACAGAAGTAGATCATTTTTATATTTCTATACAACGGATGAACAACATATAAACTTTGCCATTATGCAGTAATGTGTAATGAGTTCGTGGGTTAATTACAAATGTCATAATATAATAAATGATTCAAGATAAAGTATTTTCACTTGATAAAAAATTCAGACATTTACATAGCTGTATAAATCTTTAAAATACAGTTACACTCACAGTTATTTTTCACAAATGCAGGTACAGTTATTTTTCATAAAAACTAACTTTTCCATTTAGCATTAATTTACCTATTTCTGTAAACATAAAACACATTTACAATTTAAAACCATCATTAGAGACAATGGTAAATATTTAAAATAATATATACTATCTTTCTTTAAATGAAAAAGGTATGCATTGTTGGAATCATAATGTCATTATAATGTGCTAAAATCATTTCATAACTAGAACTGCCACTGTCATGGCATGAATACACCCGCATACCACTTTGTCAGAATCAACAGTGGTCATTTAGAGCTGCTCAAGGACAACCACCCTGCCAAATCCGAGATTACTAAGCCAGTGCATTGCTAATTTATGTATTCTACATGCTTCAAATGTGAAAATGTCAAAATCAATACACTGCTGACAGGCATTCTAAAGCAATTGAGGGGAAAAGCTTTTTTTAAGTCAAGGTCCCTGTGATCTTGACCTTTTACCCAGTGACCTCAAAATCGATAGGGGTCACTTAATGGTCATTATCAACATCCATGCCAAATATGAAGACTGTGGGTCAAAGGAATCTTTTTGTTTTTGGGCAGACAAACTTTTTGAAGTCAAAATCCATGTGACCTTGTCATTTGATCCAGTGACCTTAAAATCACTACACGTAACCTCCATGCAAAATATGAAGACTGTGGGTCAAAGCATTCTTAAGTTATTGGGCGGACGAACTTTTTGACGTCAAAGTCCCTGTGACCTTGACCTTTGACCCAGTGACCTCAAAATCAATAGGTTTCTTGTTCATTACATATTTTCAATTTTATTTTCTAAAGTGTAATTTTTTTAGAAAACTGACATATTTAAGAATAAATGAAATAAAAATAAATGTAAATATTCTCGGGATATTTCAAATAAAACCTAATTTAAAAAAGACACAGCAATATGTCGAAGAGTAAGCACATTTGCCCTTAAAGTTAAATAACAATACCGGCGTATGCGCTTATTTTCAGTTTTGGTTAGAGGTTGATATTTAGGGGTAGTATTTTTACTTACGTCTTACTTTAAGGCCGGCATGTTTTCTAGTTATATTAAAGCGTGCAATACAGTCTGCTTTATTAATTTGGTTATTATTCACACACAAACCGTGAAATTTTATGTTTCATCAACAAATTCGAATTCAACATATTCTATATATTATTTGCTAATATTTCTTATATTTCAATATTCATCGTGCTGTTTTGTGCTACCCAAACAGAATTTCCTAATACAGGAGTGTATTATAGCGCAAGATGTTAGCATATAATGGGCTTACAATGACGATACAGAATTCTTCAAACAGCTGTTCCCTAATTAGGATCAACATTGACCAAAGTGTGTCCTACATACAATAAAAGATTAAAAATATATGATTGAATTTGATCAAGTATACTTCAAAATGACATACTCCCTGCAGGGGCAATCTGTGTTTTTGTGTATTTTTCTCCAGTCATGTTTTGATCATTGACTGCTTTAACCTGGAACGTACAAAATTGTTATCACATTCCTTCTGTCAACTTTCAAGTAATTTTTACACTGATATTCAAGCTATTACCATTTATATTTCAAAAAAGTAACATCTTTCTTACATATGACGATTAAATGATAAATTACACAGGTAAAATGAGTGAGGAAAGTCATTTGAATACATTTCTAAAAATACCGACAAAGACTCCAATAAACGTTTCTCAGGTAAGAAATTTTTCCTTTTCAAACTACAATTGTAACTTTTGTCACTGAAAAAAGACGTTTGAATATTAAGGTTTCATATTGATTTAGCTTGCATTAATAAAATTGGCAAAACAATGTGAATGCGAAAGACCAAAAATATATATGAAAGCAATGGAAAATGGGGGAAATCGGATAAAAAAGCCATACATTTATGTACTAAGTCTTGAAAGTTTAGAGTGTTTTGGACGAGTAAGAAATCATGTGAACAAGACATGAATCATGAGTCGGTCACAAACCTCAAATGTATATGCCTCTTCTGGAACGCTTCATAATAAAACAGTTGAGAAAGTTGGTGATCAAATAATTTTACAACTCTATTTTCCTGAAAATAAGGTAAGGAGTACTTGTCAGTTTATCATTAAATGCTTAAAACTATTTTATTGTCAACGTTACAAAATATCTACAGTTGTATTGCTGTTTCGATATAAAAGGTTTGATTCCTTATCTGAAATAACTTGCAGCAGTATCTATAATTGGAATTGACAACTGTACTGTAATGTTCATGAGGTAATCATGCTAATAAACATATGATATTGATATAAACGAGGCTAACGTTGGTTTGAAATGGAATGCAACAAGTTATGTATATTAAAGATTAAAGACATAACACTTCTGACAATCTGAACATTACAATTATATTTTTCATCACATATTAATTATATGTACTGAAATTTTCAGTTCATTGCACATTTAAATATTTTAAGGAAAAAGAAATTATTTCAACAAAGAAGAAAAGATGTATAACTGTATGCCGAACATAAAATTTTCCTTTTGTGTGTTCTTCAGTTGGCTATAGAAAATGTTCAAAAAAACTTACAAGTTTTTGGTCTTTAAAATACAGAAAGCTGTATGATTGTATCACACTATTTTGTAGCAATATGTCTTGGGCTTGCCAGCTCATACATCCTTGTATAATTTCCACCAGGACTGGTTGTGAGAACAAGATTTGAAACATTTCCTGGTGCTGAAATATATGCATATATATCATACTTATATTTTTTTAACATTTACATTTACTTTGTACTCCGTAACAAACGAAGACTGTCATATAAAGGTTAATTTGTCATGGGCTGAATTGAAATATGTGTTAATTTGTATTTTAAAACCTTTGTAACGTAGTCTGTTCATTTGAAGTGAACATTAAGTGAACATTAAACGCTACGATAAGAAAACTTCCATGTGTAACTGTAACACGAAATACTTACTTACTGATTGCATATAAACTCAATCTAAAAGACTGAACATTTCACAAAACAATCAACACATATTTAAAGGTTGAACATTACACGATATAATAAGAATGAGTAAATACAAAAATTTCAAGAGAGAACATTACAATAAATAAACAGAATACTGACTTTCACAATCACGAAGAGTGGAATTACCTATTTACCATTAATCAAATAAATACATGAGCACCACACTTGAATCATAGTTTGGAAACCTTACTATTGAACATATGTTTCAGAGTTAAATCGATTACCCATATAAATGCACAGTGCGTTAACTGAAAATAGTATTCCAGTTTCCACACTGTCTGTCGGAGGTTGAAATAGATCATGCTCGTTGATTGGCTGGATTTTATCTGTCGTTTACTTATTATGAAGACAGAGAAAAGGATCATAGTCAGATACTCGAACATTGATTTTATTTATTTATTTTGGGGTTTTATATTGTGAAGACAGGGAAGTGTTGTTTCATTTACCTATAATACAAAAGAGAAAACCATCAAAACATTTGACACTCCGATTTATACTAGGGGCAGGTCGATATTTTTATATTCTGATATACCTCCTATATTTTCTATATTTTCCTACCGTATAAGTACTTTTTGTGCCTGAACATTATTTCTGCGGTTCATAACGACAATCGCAAAGATTAATCCTTTTACATGTGTCGGAATATTACAACTACCGGTATTGTTTAATTACATTACCATGTATCGTTATCGTTTTTTGTAGTGATTAACAGTGTTGGTGCTCGGCCATTAAGTTCACGTTATTCCAAGGGAATTCACAGATTCATTTTTGGTAATTACAAAAAAGCTCAAGCCGCAGTTACAACAAAATCATGCCGCGCGATCGACGTACGACAAAACGATGACCGTCCGGTGCCTTTGCATGAATCGCCTGGGTACCGGGCGATACCGTTCGCCAACTGGTGTCTATTCGGGCGCCGGGCGGGCCTCGGGCGATGTCCGCTCGGTTGCCTTAAAATCGGTGTTTTGTATAAAAAAAAACAATCTTCCGTTCAAAAGAATAAAAACAAAACAAAAAAACACACAAACAAAAAAACGTTGACGGGGCGCCGCCCGGCGATCGGGCGATACACGCCAGATGACTTTTTCAACTCACTGACCCCAAGAATTTTCGCCCGGACGCCGTTAGAGTTAAAGTAGTACTTTAAATGTGACAGCGATTTTTTAAAAAAAAACTAAAGAGTTTGACGGGTGTATTCTATTGCGTACTGTTAAAAAAACTGTTTATGTTGTTTATCGTTGCAATTGAACACAGATACTTGGGGTTTGGAGCTCAAAACGCCTTTAAAATCCAAATAAAATGCATATTTGTCAATCCCAGCACATGTACTGATCATATATATAAAAAAATCTTAATATATGCCGTTTTGAAAAAAAATCATATTTCAACAACTATAATAATACACAAGATAAAAATGTTCGCCGGAAAAAATCCGCACCCCTACCGTCATAATCACCATGTATTTTATTCCATTTCCAATATTTTCACATAATCCTTTGGTCCATCGACACAGAAGATATAATTCTTCGCGATGATGGTCAATTTTAAACTTCAACGGTAATACAAACAACGCAACAGCCGAAATAAACATCAATATTATCGCCGTTTTTTTTCAACGACAAAATCTTTCGATAAATTCAATGGACCAGACGGCTATGAACGAAGCTATCCGATTATGTGGTTCCCAAACTTAAAAGCGCTGCGCATTTTGCACACGGCAAAGCTGGGGCCACATAATCGGATAGCTTCGTTCATAGCCGTCTGGTCCATTGAATTTATCGAAAGATTTTGTCGTTGAAAAAAAACGGCGATAATATTGATGTTTATTTCGGCTGTTGCGTTGTTTGTATTACCGTTGAAGTTTAAAATTGACCATCATCGTGAAGAATTATATCTTCTGTGTCGATGGACCAAAGGATTATGTGAAAATATTGGAAATGGAATAAAATACATGGTGATTATGACGGTAGGGGTGCGGATTTTTTCCGGCGAACATTTTTATCTTGTGTATTATTATAGTTGTTGAAATATGATTTTTTTTCAAAACGGCATATATTAAGATTTTTTTATATATATGATCAGTACATGTGCTGGGATTGACAAATATGCATTTTATTTGGATTTTAAAGGCGTTTTGAGCTCCAAACCCCAAGTGTCTGTGCAATTGAATACTTAAATTGTGTCCAGTTTTTACATGTTTTAATTTTCTCATTTTAACACAGGCCTTTTATGTAAATAAAAATTTATTTAGATTTTTTTCAAGTACTGTCAATGATGAAATTCAAAGCAAGTCTCTTGAGATAATATCTACAAAAGAAGTAGTAAAGATAACAGAACGACGCAGAAATACCATGTCTTTTATAAAAATTATAATCTTCATTAACCAGAGAAGTTTTTTTAAGAGATTTACTCATATAATGAGGGGACCATGTCTGTTCTTCCAGTTTGTGCTATACGAAGTAAAAAGGGATTACACTTTCTTCAGAATTTTGTTTTTAGAAGGACACAGTCGGTTGGCAAGGTAAGGTACACAAAACTTAATATATCAGGTCTGCTATTAGTTTTATGTGTAGAAAGGTAGGAAACCAAATATTAGCCATGCCTGTGACTACTGTATGAAATTAAGTATGTGAAAGGAAAAGATGGCTTATTGCACTTTATGCTACACATTTTGGTAAAACACTATTCAAAAAGTGTCCAGCATGAAAGATGGTTAACCAGTGGCTGCAATTGCTAAAGCCTCTGGAGAGATTTCATCTGATAAACCAGCTACTTTCAACCCCAGCAGAAGTGAACAGAGAGAACCTTAGAAACATCAAGTCACAGAATCTGAGTTGTTGTGTTGTTTTCAAGTAGCAGCTTCTAATTTTTTAGCTCACCTGTCATAAAGTGAGAGGGCGAGCTTTTGTGATCGCTTTTCGTCCGGCGTCCGTCCGTCGTCTGTCTGTCCGTCGTCCGTAAACTTTTGCTTCGAATGACATCTCCTCATAAACCACTAAGCCAATTTCATCCAAACTTCTCAGGAGTGTTCCTTATGTGGTCACCTTTAAAAATTGTTCAAAGAATTTAATTCCATGCAGAACTCTGGTTGTCATGGCAACCGAAACAAAAAGCTTTAAATATCTTCTATTAAAGAACCCAAATAGCTAGAGCTTAGATATTTGGCATGAAACATCTTCTAATGAGTGTCTACCAAGTTTGTTCAAATAAAAGCCCTGGGGTCAAAATTGGCCCCGCCCCAGGGGTCATTGATTTTCCCTATACATGTATGCATATAGTAAAAACTTAAAAAATCTTCTTTTAAAAAACCCAAAGAGCTAGAGCTAAGATATTTAGCATGAAACATCTTCTAGTGAGTGTCTACCAAGTTTGTTCAAATAAAAGCCCTGGGGTCAAAATTGGCCATGCACCAAGTGGGTCTTTGATTTTCCCTATATGCATATAGTAAAAACTTTAAATATCTTCTTTTAAAGAACCCAAAGAGCTAGAGCTTAGATATTTGGCATGAAACACCTTCTAATGAGTGTCTACAAGTTTGTTCAAAAAAAGCCCTGGGTTCAAAATTGGCCCCGCCCCGGGGGTCATTCATTTTCTTTATATGTGTATAGCAAAAACTTCTTTGAAAAATCCCAATTAGCTATAGTTTAGATATTAAGCATGAAACATCTTCTAGTGAGTCAGAGTGTCTACAAAGTTTGTTCAAATAAAAGCCCTAAGGTCAAAATTGGCCCCGCCCCGGGGGTCGTTGATTTTCCTTATATATGTATAGCAAAAACTTAAAAAACCTTCTTTGAAAAAAATCCCAAATAGCTAAAGTTTAGATATTAAGCATGAAACATCTTCTACTGAGTGTCTACAAAGTTTGTTCAAATAAAAATCCTGGGGTCAAAATTGGCCCCGCCCTGGGGTCATTGATTTCCTTATATGTGTATAGCAAAAACTTAAAAAATCTTCTTTGAAAAAACCCAAATAGCTAGAGTTTAGATATTAAGCATGAAACATCTTCTAATAAGTGTCTACAAAGTTTGTTCAAATAAAAGCCCTGGGGTCAAAACTGGCCCCGCCCCAGGGGTGTCATCGTTTTTAACTATATGTGTATAGTAAAAACTTAAAAAAAAATCTTCTTTTATAAAACCCAATTAGCTAGGGTTTAGATGTTTAGCATGAAACATCTTTTTATGGGTGTCTACCAAGTTTGTTCAAATAAAAGCCCTTGGGTTAAAATTAACTCTGCCGGGGGGGGGGGGGGAAGAAGGTCATTGTTTTCTCCTATATGTGTATAACAAAAACTTAACATCATGAAACATGTTCTAATGGGTGTCTTAATTCCAAGTTTTTTCAAATAAAAGCCCTGGGGTTTAAACTGGCCCCGCTTCAGGGGCCTATATACAGGTGAGCGACCTCAGGGCCATCATGGCCCTCTTGCCCATGGCGGATTATTTCAGAAGATGTTTAAGTGAGAATATGCAAGGTAGTTTTCTGTGTCAAGAACAAAGACACAATACATCATTTCAGATGTCATAAGACCATTTCACACCGAAGCAGTTGTGAAGGAAGTGAAAGATGGAAATTTAGGGTATGTTCTTACGTTTGAAAAACAATTGCAACAAAACAATGAAGACAAAAGGACGTACTGCTCAGATTTTGAAACAATATTAAGGGATAGGTGTATGTAATATTTCTGAAAGTTAATAAGTTTAGCCATGCAACAGCTGTTATCGTAAGTAACATGAAATTTTTCATTACAGTTTTTTTATAGATCTGAGGATACATATAGGAGTTTCTAGCAGTTTCATTTGCTGGCACTTATTTAAACCTTTATATTTACTGATTTTACAATTATCAATAGAGTAAAACAGGAAACCATTAACCTTGACTTTCAAAGTAGAAGGCTATTGTAAAGTTCATCAACATATTTTAAATTGTCATTTGAAATAGCCGGCAACAATGTCAAACATCTACTTTGTCTAAAGATCAGATTCCCGTTTAAGTCATTCTCAAATTAAAGGTCTTTAAAAATCTTCTCTTCTTCTGACTGGCTGCTTTTTTGAAGAATTGATGCATGCCAAAAAGTCTTCAGCATCACCTTTAAAACAGTTGATACCTTTTCTAAACCATTGTGCACTGTATGGTGCCAGTAAGGTTCAAAGTCAAGCAAACCTGGATTGCCATTGACTGTCCTGTGAATGGATTTGTTGGCAATTGGCTCATGAGATGAGCAACGTATAAAAAGAATTAATGGGTATGTATACTTCATAAATCATTCCATAATTCAAACATAGCTTTACTTACAATAACAGCTGTTGCATGGCTTAACTTATTAACTTTCAGAAATATTACATACACCTATCCCTTAATATTGCTCCAAAACCTGAGCAGTATGTCCTTTTTGTCTTCATTGTTTTGTTGAAGTAGTGTTTCAAACGTAAGAACATACCCTAAATTTCCATCTTTCACTTCCTTCACAATTGCTTCGGTGTGAAATGGTCTTCTGAAATGATGTAAGTGCCTTTGTTCTTGACACAGAAAACTACCTTGCATATTCTCACTTAAACATCTTCTGAAATAATCCGCCATGGCAATGACATGATCTAAATGAAAAATTAGAAGCTGCTACTTGAAAACAACACAACAACTCAGATTCTGTGACTTGATGTTTCTAAGGTTCTCTCTGTTCACTTTTGCTGGGGTTGAAAGTAGCAAGTTTATCAGATGAAATCTCTCCAGAGGCTTTAGCAATTTCAGCCACTGGTTAACCATCTTTCATGCTGGACACTTTTTGAATAATGTTTTACCAAAATGTGTAGCATAAAGTGCAATAAGCCATCTTAGTATTTCCTTTCACATAATTGTAATTCTGTAAATTACCAGAAAGCTACTAATTCTCCTCAAGGCATTGTCTCACTTTTATACAGTAGTCTCAGACATGGCTGATATTTGGTTTCCTACCTTTCTACACATATAACTAATAGCAGACCTGATATATTGAAATTTCTAAGTTCTGTGTACCTTACCTTGCCAACCGACTGTTTCCTTCTAAAAACAAAATTCTGAAGAAAGGGTAATCCCTTTTTACTTCTTATAGCACAAACTTGAAGAACAGACATGGTCCCCTCATTATATGGGTAAATCTCTTTAAAAAAAACTTCTCTGGTTAATGAAGATTATAATTTTTATAAAAGACATGGTATTTCTGCGTCGTTCTGTTATCTTTACTACTTCTTTTGTAGATATTATCTCAAGAGACTTGCTTTGAATTTCATCATTGACAGTACTTGAAAAAAATCTAAATAATTTTTTTTTTGACATAAAAGGCCTTTGTCTTATTATTGCACTGCGTTGCAAAGTGAAAATGCAAATGACGAACAGATACTCAGCAACATTGTGTGAACGTTTGTGATACTGTGGCAGGCATTGAAATTCTAAGCCAAAAGCAGTGTCTAAGTAATATCTACTCACTTCATTTTTCGGCAACAAATTTTATAAATAATGTAGGATAATTTTAATTATTAATTTAATAATGCAGATGACATATAACGTGTTTCATCGTAATTATCATATATATACGTTATTTAACAAACAAAATGCAATAACAACAGTTTTAATAATGTATGTATATAAATATAAAGTGTTAAAGAAATGACAAATCGCTCATAGACTCAAGATATATTCAAAAGAGTATGTTTATTGCAGGTTTTAATGACACTAACAAACATGGGTCATTTTCATCATTTATTAATAATTTAATTATTTTTTTTAATTCCGATAATGATATCGTGAAATGCATTATTTTAAAATGAGAAAATTAAAACATGTAAAAACTGGAAACAATGGAACGATAAACAATATAAACAGTTTTTTAACTGCACGCAATAGAATACACCCGTCAAACTATATTAGTTTTTTTTAAAAATAATATTTATGCCTCAGTCACAAATGACAAACGGCCCCGGGCGGTGTCTACCTTTCAAAAAAAATCGTAATATCGGCCGGTGTCCATCTGACAATCGGAGGGCAGCAGCAGAAAATGTTGTTCATCGGGCCAGCGCCGTCACATTTAAAGTACTACTTTAACAGTGTCCAGGCGAAAATGTTCGGGGTCAGTGAGTTGAAAAAGTCATCTGGCGGGGATCGCCCGATCGCCGGGCGGCGCCCCGTCAACGTTTTGTTTTTTTGTTTTTTTTGTGTTTTTTTGTTTTGTTTTTATTTTTTTTTGAACGGACGATTGTTTTTTTATACAAAACACCGATTGTAAGGCAACCGAGCGGACATCGCCCGAGGCCCGCCCGGCGCCCGAATAGACACCAGTTAGATAACGGTATCCCCCAGTATCCGGGCGATTCATGCAAAGGCACCGGGCGGTCATCATTTTGTCGTACGTCGATCGCGCAGCATGAGTTTGTTGTAATTGCGGCTTGGGCTTTTTGTAATTGCTAAAAATGAAATTGTGAATTCCCTTGGAATAACGTGAACTTAATGGCCGAGCACCAACACTGTTAATCACTACAAAAAACGATAACGATACATGGTAATGTAATTAAACAATACCGGTAGTTGTAATATTCCGACACATGTAAAAGGATTAATCTTTGCGATTGTCGTTATGAACCGCAGAAATAATGTTCAGGCATAAAAAGTACTTATACGGTAGGAAAATATAGAAAAAAAGGAGGTATATCAGAATATAAAAATATCGACCTGCCCCTAGTATAAATCGGAGTGTCAAATGTTTTGATGGTTTTCTCTTTTGTATTATAGGTAAATGAAACAACACTTCCCTGTCTTCACAATATAAAACCCCAAAATAAATTAATAAAATCAATGTTCGAGTATCTGACTATGATCCTTTTCTCTGTCTTCATAATAAGTAAACGACAGATAAAATCCAGCCAATCAACGAGCATGATCTATTTCAATCTCCGACAGACAGTGTGGTAACTGGAATACTACTCCAGTTAACGCACTGTGCATTTATATGGGTAATCGATTTAACTCTGAAACATATGTTCAATAGTAAGGTTTCCGAACTATGATTCAAGTATGGTGGTCATGTATTTATTTGATTAATGGTAAATAGGTAATTTCACTCTTCGTGATCGTGAAAGTCAGTATTCTGTTTATTTATTGCAATGTTCTCTCTTGAAATTTTTGTATTTACTCATTCTTATTATATCGTGTAATGTTCACCCTTTAAATATGTTTCAATTGTTTTGTGTAATGTTCTGTCTTTTAGATTGAGTTTATATGCAATCAGTAAGTAAGTATTTCGTGTTATAGTTACACTTGGAAATTTTTTACGTTACAAAGGTTCTTAAATACAAATTAACACAGATTTTTTTAGCAATATTTATGATAATACAGATTTGTGTTATTCAATTTAGCCCATGACAAATTAACCTTTATATGAGAGTCTTCTTTTTTTATGGCATACAAAGTAAATGTAAATGTTAAAGAAATAAAAGTATGATATATATGCATATATTCCAGCACCAGGAAAAGTTTCAAATTTTGTTCTCACAACGAGTCCTGGTGGAAATTATACAAGGATGAAGATAAGCTGGCAAGCCCCAGACATATTGCTACAGAATAGTGTGATAAAATCATACAGCTTTTTGTATTTTGAAGACCAAAAACTTGTAAGTTTTCATGAACATTTTCCGTAGCTAACTGAAGAAAACACAAAAGGAACATTTTATGTTCGGCAAACGATTATACATCTTTTCTTCTTTGTTGAAATAATTTCTTTTACCTTAAAATATTTAATTGCGCAATGAACTGAAAATTTCAGTACAAATAATTAATATGTGATGAAAAATATAATTGTAATGTTCAGATTGTCAGAAGTGTTATGTCTTTAATCTTTAATATACATAACTTGTTGCTTGCCATTTCAAACCAACGTTAGCCTTGTTTATATCAATATCATATGTTTATTAGCATGATTACCTCATGAACGTTACAGTAAATTTGTTGTTCCTGACTCAGAATGTTGGTGCTGGTTTTAATTATCAGAGACCGGTTTAATATGTTTAGATAATTGTTTTGATTTCAATAAATCATGCCAACTGTCCAGCCAATGTTATTTTAGTGCGCTCTGGTCCCTGCCAAGACTAAGCGTTCCCTTATAATTAATGATCCCTATATTTAGAAAATCAAATTTTACTTTTATTTTCTTAGAGGGCGCTTCCTGCATTTTGGTTGGTCAAAACTGTCCCTAGAAATAATAATTACATGCAAATGCAAGATTTGCCGCCTTCCCAAGGTGCAATTGAAAAAAAGATTTCGGAGTGTGAAGTACGAATCTTGTGCATTTTTATTTATTAAGTTTCGGGCACAGATACCATTGTTCAGTAAGTTTATTTTTGTTTTTATTTGCCTTCGTTCGGGAAAATTATTGTTTAAATAATTTTTGTTTTAAAATAATTACATTTATTATTGTTAAGGTAAATACATTAACAATTTTATGTTAAGATAGATAAAACTGTATCCTAGTTAAAACTTTGATGTAAAAGTAGATAATCTGTAATTCTATCAATTAATAAATTTGTTAACATTACTAGCAGCTGGATTCCCACTGTATTTGCTAAGGATGAATTATATATGTGACTTGTTCATTTGTAAGTATGTATTAATTCTTTGTATGATGTTTTATTTGTTATTAATGAAAGTATAACTGTTTAACTTTCAGATTACCGCTATATACGCTAGCTATATACGTTGTGCGATACACTATATACTCCTCAAGCTATATGTTGTTTCTGGAATAAAAGTGGAAAATATATAGCGCGTGCATTGAATCGTTTTGTTGCCCAAACTTAGTGAAGCTGCCCATTACGACTGTGTCGTAGTGTCTTTGTAATTTGGTGAACAGTTGAAGTGATCACCCGTATTAACGTCTTCTTTTTTCGGCCACCCACGTAATCTAAACTGTGTTCTACAGTAAATGAAGAGCTGTAGTTGTTTTACAGTTAATGAACAGTATAGTTCTTACATTTGTCAATTCCAAATTTAGATACAGCTGCAAGTTATTTTAGATAAGGTATTTAACCTTTTATATCGAAACAGTCATAAAACTGTAGGAGTTTTGTAACGTTGACAATAAAATAGTTTTAAGCATATACTGATAAACTGACTAGTACTCCTTCCCTTATTTTCAGGAAAATAGAGTTGTAAAAATATTTGATCACCAACTTTCGCAACTGTATTATTATGAAACGTTCGTCAATGTTATTCCAAAAGAGTCATATACATTTGAGGTTTGTGACCGTCTCATGTTTGATGTATTGTTCACATGATTTCTTACTCGTCCAAAATACTTAAACTTTCAAGTACATAAATGTATGGCTTTTGTAACCGGTTTCCCCCATTTTCCATTGCTTTCATGTATATTTTTGGTTTTTCGAATTCACATTGTTTAGCCAATTTTATTAATGCGAGCTAAATCAATATGAAACCTTAATATTCCAACGTCTTTTTTCAGTGACAAAAGTTACAATTGTAGTTTGAAAAGGAAAAATTTCTTACCTGTGAAACGTTTATTGGAGTCTTTGTCGGTATTTTTAGAAATGTATTCAAATGACTTTCCTCACCCATTTTACCTGTGTAATTTATCATTTGTTCGTCATATGTAAGAAAGATGTAAATTTTTTGAAATATAAATGGTTATAGCTTGAATATCAGTGTAAAAATTACTTGATAGTTGACAGAAGGAATGTGATAACAATTTTGTACGTTTCCGGTTAAAGCAGTAAATGATCAAAACATGACTGGAGAAAAATACACAGAAACACAGATTGCCCCTGCAGGGTGTATGTCATTATGAAGTATACTTGTTCAAATTCAATCATATATTTTTAATCTTTTATTGGATGTAGGACACACTTCGGTCAATGTTGATCCTAATTAGGGAACAGCTGTTTGAAGGATTCTGTATCGTCATTGTAAGCCCATGATTTGCTAACATCGTGCGCTATTATACACTCTTATATTAGGAAATTTTGTTTTGCTTTGCTTTGTTATATTAGTAGCACAAAACAGCACAATGAATATTGTAATAAAAAATATATAAGCAAATAAAATATAGAATATGTTGAATTTTGAATTTGTTGATGAAACATAAAATTTCACGGTTTGTGTGTGAAAAATAACAAAAGAAATAAAGCTGACTGTATTGCACTCTTGAATATAATTGGAAAATATGTCGGCCTTTAAGTAAGCCGTTAGTAAAAGTACTACCTCTAAATATCAACATCTTAACAAAACTGAAAACAAGCGCATACCCCGATATTGTTATTTAACTTTAAGGGCAAAATGCTTACTCTTCGACATATTCCTTTGTACTTTTTAAAATAAGCTTTTATTTGAAATATCCCGAGAATATAAACATTTATTTTCAATTATTTTATTTTTAAATATGTCAGTTTTCTAAAAGTTTACACTTTAGAAAATGAAGTTGAAAATATGTAATGAATAATGATCGTTATTAATTGAAGGTGCAAGTAGTTAAAAGGCTTATATGATATGTCAGTATACATTCGCATACATAAATGACTTCTTTTCATTTTTAATGACCTCTATTTGTTCGGATAATAGTCTTAAAGAAGATTGATATTAAAATTTGCAAAGAATTTGTAAACTTTGATTATGTGTATGTTTAATACTAATCGATGACCTTTCCATTGTTTCAGTTCCGCTTAATGTTGAGGAGCAATTGCTTCTAAAAGTTATTACGGCTTGTAACAATGTTGAAAAAAGAGAAAAAAACAGAATTACTGTGACAATCGTTGAAGAATTTTTTGTAGAGTCAACATATGGAACAATACGTGCGAATGGCATCATTGCATGTGTAAAAGTCTGCGAATTATCCGGTAAACCACCTACATAAAAGTTTAATATATTTTTGTATCTTTTTTGCTCATTAATATTTTTTTTACTAAAAGTTTCAACATTTATTGTCATTAATCAAAAAAAGTCATAAGAGTAAAGAGTATCAAACTGCTACTTGTACATCTTTCTGAAAAATGATGCAGGGAAAAAAATAACTCAGTTTTATTTCTGAATTTATTTAATGCTGCCTATGCAGTTAAGATGTTAAAAGATATTAGTCATAAACTCAATGCGTTCTTGTTTCCTTCAAAGATATTAAGACACTAGCCGCTTTTAATAGCATGTCCAACTGGAAACAGGCGGTAAATGGCGGATTTACTCGGTATAGAATTACCAGCTCGTCTTGGCTTAATAGCCTAAAAAAAAACAAGTTGAAAGGTAATTTGTTATACCATTAATATTCTACAGCATAAAAACTTTGGTACTACTTTCTTAATAGACCTTTTTACGACGCTGTCCGTTGCTATGAAAAATCGATCGGAAGTGGTATTTTCTCGCGCATGCGCAATCTACGTAGGGCAAAAAGAGCATTGCCCTACATAGAAATATAATAGAAGTTCATAAACAATTCCGAGTTAGTTTAAGGTAAAAAGTATAAAACTATATGAAATTCCTTCTAACAAGAACATAAAAGATGCCTTTATAGCTTTGTGACCAAGTTTGCACGGAAAGACGATTGTTTAAAAATTCCCTCATAGGATCACGGACTTTAAATTGACATTTCTTTGAAAAAATGTGGTAATATATATGTTAGCAAATAAAAAGGTCAACTTAACTGTTATTGAATAGTTCATAAAAAGGTAAAAAAAAATCTAATGAGGTAAATAAACATTCCGAAAAAAGTCAGAAAACATGATATAATGCATTTTAAGTTTTCAGTTTACCTGATTTTATCCTTTATCCGATTGATGCCATACATTTCTTTCAAGTCACATAAATATATTTACATTTTTTTTTCAAAATATTGAGAAATTAAGTTGGGTAGTGAAATAACACACTTTTGATCATCCGGTTCCTCATAACACGTGTAAATGCACGTCACACTATTTGTCACTTCACAAAGTCAATAAACATTGATGAGATTAGTACACAGGCATGTAAAAGTTACTTAAATTACGATTTTCATAATTTTACGTGATTAACTATGTCATGGTACTAAAACGTCCCGGTTGAATGATATTGTAAACTAGCTGGATATAAACAACCGGTCCATTAATCTGTTTGACTCTTACCGCCTTGTTGATGGAAGTGTACAATACAATAAAATAATACAATAGTATAGTAAGTGTACAATATTAAAATTAAATCGTTTACACCCTGCTGTTTCAGTTTAAAGTTCTGATGGAAAAGTCGTCTAATAATATCTTAAAAATATAACTTAATTTATGTACATGCGCTTTTTTCATTGAATTATTAGTCCCTCATAGTTTCGTATATATTTGTTATTGATATAATTAACGTTTTAAGTACTTACTGCTTTAAGCCATCCCAAAATTACTGTTTTCTTGGTGCATAACTTGAAATCGCGTCTATTAAAGCTTTTTAATATGATAAATTGTATTCATCGTTATTGCGTTTTTACCCTACGTAGAATGCGTGTGCGCAAAATGCAACATTCGTTACCATGAACAAATCGTAATGTAAAAAGGTCTATATTTAAAAGATATACAAGAAATTTTGAACAACAATTCAGTGACCAAAAATTACGTGCCAATGTACAGACTTGTCTGTTGGCAAATACTAATAAAATCATATTTAGTTCCAGCAGTTAAAAGGTTAACAATGAAAGAGCAACTTAAAATTTAGAGCAACACTGCAATGATACGTTTCTCAGGTTTAAATATTATAAAGGAACAATATATGTATGATTACCATCCGTAGATAAAGATATTACGTTATCGCCGTATATGGATTATACAATTGGTGGAGATGTTTGTAACAATATATCCCCAGGAGATTACTGCAATGGACCATTGGTGCCTGGAACAGAATACATGTAAGTCATGATTGGTTTTACCAAGGAAAACATTAAAAATTTAGAAACGTACCTAATCATAACTCTTGAAATAATTAAACAGATCTTATTTTCTCTTTTTATATGTTTATGTTCAGTATTTATTAAATTAACCTCAAATATCGATACCAAATGCATTGTTTTTAAATTTAATATTACAGATTTGTTGCAGTTGCTTGTACAAGTGGAGGTTGTTTGTTGAGTAATGAGTATGGACCATTCTTTACTCTCGATGGTATTGTTTCTTTCTTACTTTAAACATGAAAATACTTACAAATATAAACTTAGTACAAATATGTAAAATTACCATTAATGATAATGCAACTATGTTCTAAGTTTTGCTGCATTAACTAGTACTATGATGACAAAACAATATAACATTGCTAGCAAATAAGTTACTGATATGATTATATATAAGACTGAAAAAAGTATAAATATGTTACATTCTGCTTTATATGAGAAATATATTTTATCATGAGCTACTTTCGTTAATTTCTAAGGTCTATTATGCCTCAAAAATGTTTTGTTTTTTTTCTTTCTTAAAAGCTTTTTTTTGTTCTTTATATATTAAGGTTTATAAAGATATCACTCATTGGCCGATTATATGGCCAACTTTTGGCTTTATAAAGCTTTTTAGTATTTAGTAGTATAGTTAAAGTAATTTTGTATGGATATCAAGACACTGTTTTGTTAACAATTTGATACTTACTCGTAACCCAATTTTTGAATGTTTGTCATTTCTCAAGGAAGTGTTTATTCCTTTCAGTAGCATAATAAGCCTTTAATGTAGGAGTAACATGTTCAGAAATTATTTTGCAGTTATTGAATATTGTTGTAGAAATTATTGACGACAAACGTAATTCCCAAACTGCCGCTGTGATCGTTGGTGTTGTTCTTGGTGCAATTATAGTAGTGCTTGCATTATACGCGATTTACACAACACTTGTCATCAGAAGTTATAAGAAGAGTGAAGGTAGTTTGATCCAACATAATAATGCTTCATATCTTTACATGCATATTTAATTCTCTAAAAGATGAACTTCAAGATGATTAAGTTTCTTATGAATTCATTCATGACGTGGATAAATCGAGGGAGTTAGTTTTTTACATTCATTCTCAGTTATTGTAAATAATGTTTGGGAATTATTATCCCAACTTAATTATCCCAACACATAATTGTAGTACATGAAAACTGTATTTCAATTACAAATTCTGACTATAATAGCTTTTGCATTTCAGGTGAAAATAAAATAAATAAAGGCCAAAAACGGTAAGGACTCGTATACATATAATCATTTACACTGTTATCATTAGCAATACTTATTTACATTCATATGATATTTTTTCTGTGCGAAAATGTGTTGGAAAAGTGTTCTTTAAAGCTATAATTCAAAATTCTCTTTCCTTTATTCTGATTATAAAAGTAGTTTTATCTATACGTTAACGCAACACGTGCTTCTGAATAAGTAACAACAAATGCCTCAAGATCAGATATTTCGTCGTCATTTTTTACATACATATGTATACACAATCGTCATATTTGCAGTTGATTTCTATTTTCAGAAAGGGTCCGATATACGCAAACGAATCTTTCATGACCGGAATTGCAGAAATTGGCGAGGGAAATAAAGAAGCAACTACTAACAACTCTGAAACAGAATACTCAAGATTAGATGAAAATACTCGGGATGACAAGACGTATGAACGCCTTCAAGTCTTGTAACAAAAATCAACACTTTGCGTCATCTTAGTTACAGGATCTTGTCCTTATGTAACACGTAACAGAACATATCTTCCTGATGTGTGAAAAATGTTTTAAATTTACTAATGATTTCATATATGTGTAAAATCTTGGTATATCTAAACTATCCTTATGTTCTCAAATGACAAGAAATTGTTTCAGATAATGCTTACAAATCTGATGAATGGCACATTCCTTCTAAAATTATTGATGGCATAAGCATTTAACACTCTTTGACCTGGTGATCTCAAAGTCAATAAAAGTCATCCACTAATCATTAACATATTCATTGCGTTATTGAGAGTTATTGACACGGACGCGGCTGACAGACGGGTGTCTGATTGACTTTCTTACGGGAGGATATTTCATGATCAGTAGCCATATCGGCTAATAACCACTTAAAACCATAAGGTATAAATGACATTGAAAATGTGTAGTTATCTAATGTTCATGCAGCATCATATTCTCTAGTAAGCAAAGAACTATTTATACGAGGTTTGACGGAAAGGGTCAAGAAGTTTTGATTGAATTTTATTTAGATAAAACCAGAGCAGTTCAAAAACTTCATAACAAAAAGTGAATGTCCTTCTTATCTTATCTTTCAACTCAAAATATAAAGTACAAATGCAATTTTGGTAGAATGTATTCTCATTTTATAAAAGAGATATACTTGAAACTGATAAACGCTTCTCTTTGTTATACACTGTATATGACAAAACAATTATCATGCTTCTTATCAAGGATGTTACAAAATCTCTACTATTCATCATCAATATGCTGTTTTAAGGTTTAACGCTAATTTACACATAATTTGTTTTATATTTTATCATCACTCATATTCAAATAGTTTTGCTGCTCCATAATTACCTCTATTCGATTGCACTTCATTACCCTTTTCTGTATAGTTATTAATTTTACATGATAAGAGACTTATTCCTACAAAATTGATGTGTTTCATATTAGACAAGTTATATTTCAATCTCCTCTTAATTTAACTAATTAAAATGTATTAAATATGTAACTAAAAACTTCCTGTTAAAGTCCTACTTTAACTTTTATTTCTTGAATGCGTAACATTTATTTAATTTAAATAAATACAATAAATAATCTGTTGCTATGGACTTTTCTTTAATTGCACTTTATGAAATAAGCTGTAGGTTATATGGAAACAAACCATCCTATAGTAGCCAATCTTTAAGTAAAGATCAAGGGTGTGCATCAACCTAAGATTCAGTAGAAATCCGTTACATTTTATTAACATTAATATTATGGTTGGGTTGGAAGTCGCACCAGCACAGTCATAAGAGCAAGTTTAGACTGTCAGGAGGATTTATACCAATTTTGCGATTATTAATTCAAAAACATTTCTTGACTGTAGCCATATGGAAATAGTCTTTATTCGGTTATAGAAATAAAAGTCCGTGAGCGTCAGATATTTGTTAGGAGTTTTTATTTAAAAATAAAAAGTTATCCACCTTTATCCGTCGCCGTGCGTCATCTATTGTTCGTCGTCAACAATTATTTCAATTTTAAAACAACATTTCCTCTGAAACCATTAATAGATATAAACTTAACATCACATTATTATTATCATCATCATCATCATCATTATTATAATTATTATTATGCAATTTAAATAAACTAAGTCATATCATAAAGAATTATAAACCCTTTCTATGTACGGTACAGTAATTTTAATCAATTATTATGATTATGTATAATTGTCAGACCTATTGCTATATCGCTATTTTGCTATTAGATACACTAATTATCAAACGCAAATGCCATTAAAAATGTATTACAAAATCAGGTCATAAATTATATTACATATTTTATAAATGATTTTGTAACAATTCAATAATCAAATACTGATATAAATATACATGTATATACAAACAATGTGAAGTAAGGAAGTGGTAAAACTTTTGTACAATTTAAAAATAAATAACTTAACAATAAATACTATCAAGTACAAGTTAAGTCGGTCAAAGGTCAAGGTCACAAGAGCCTTGGTCACTCAGAGTTTGTTTAACTTATATCTAAAGAAATTTTGGTTCAATACATTCATTGTTGGTAACCATTGGTATATAACCAGCCGTAAATAGCGTGAACTTTGTCCTGCCCAGCCGAATTTTACAAAAAAATCTTCATTCAGGTATTAAAGCAGACCTTCGGATTCAGAAAATTGTGACATATCTTATATGCACAGCAAACATTTAAATTCGCAAAAGTCTAAATGCAACGGTCATGCTATTAAAAATAAGTATTTTATTATTGTGTTAGTTTGTGATTTTAGAACCTGTACATAGCCTGTAAGTAGCTTTCCCTGTGCAGTTTAATCATTGCATTCCTTAAAAGTTGCTTTTTATGTATATATCTTTCATTCAAATAATATTTTTGTTATTTTAAAGAAGTTGTCAATGGTACAAATGTTGTCCAAATGAAGGACATTCGCTATTGGTTTTAGAAAAAAGTAGTCATACGGTTTAATGTCAGCTGTCCGGTTAGCTCAATAACTAGTGTTGGAGTGTAAATTTGGCGACCTGAGTTCGATTCTCTGGCGGTGCAGGTGTCATGTACAGAAGTTTCAGTTCCTTGCGAAAGTAAAGGTAACTAGTACTAGTAAACTACTTGACGGCTTGCCTAGGAACAGTGTGGTGGCTGAATTGTGCTCTGGTGAATTCAATGTGGCTTATTGCCGTGATCTGGAGTAAAAACTACCTATACCACCACCAACTAGAATCTAGTTACGAATATTTTAACTACCAAATGACTCCACATTTACTTATTCAGATGAACCTTATGATTTCGGTGCCAACGGCATCTGGAATATCGAATATGAGAGATATTGTACTATTTCTTTAGAGACCGTTTGCTGAGATGTGAATGACATTTAGAATTCTACACATTCTAAAATGTCCCTTATATGCATATATTTCAAAGGACACTCAATTACAGTGTATCTTTGAAGGTTAAATTATGATATATATTGATCATTAAACAATACTATAACTTCAACTTAATGGAAGCTCCTTCGTTGTAAGTAACTGCGTTCTAAAAGACATATTCATAATTTGTATATTTAAACTTACTTTTACCTTTTATAATCTGCAAGTGTACTGTTTTTGTAGTCTTCAAACTGTAACGATTATTTAGTCAAGGTTGGATCTCATTCCACTCAAAAGTACCTATCGGCAACCTTTGAAAAAAATATTAATTAGCATGTATGAACTCATGGACTCCTGAAATAAATATTAATAATGTAGCTATAGCATAGAACGATTAACCACAACTAAATGCTCATTGCTAAAAATCGTTTAACAAGGTATATATATACAAGTACTTCATATTTATTACAATCTCTTCATTTTTAATTATGAAAGAAACGCTTGCGATTTTATTCAGTCCAATTGTTCGTTTATTTACCAATATTTATTGAGTAAAAATTGTTAATTACCATACAATTTGTGGCCATAAAATCATTAACTTGTGAATTTTATTACCTCCCTTTAATAAATGTCATTAATTCACTGCCAGATTGTACGGATTATGCTCAATGTCCGTAATATTATAATTTTTCAGTATAAATAACCATATTGTGTTTGCCGGGAAAAACGTTATCATTTAACGTTCCCGCTTTTTTTCATGACGTTACGTCATTTGTTTATATGTTTATTGTTTATTAAAGTTTCGGCTGAAGATATGCGAAGAAAGCATTGAAAGCGCTACCGATTTTACATAGAGTTTGTTATTTCTTAAACATTATAATTTTATCTATATATATATATTTTCTTTGTTAGCCGTATAAGTAATAATGTATATAGGAATTTCAAAAAATGACTTCAAACCACTTGCCCCTCACCGCTGTGGGTTCGAATCCCGACAGGGACTTTGGATTCTTTCATGTGAGGAAGCTATCCAGCTAGCTTACGGAACGTCGGTGGTTCTACTCAGGTGCCCGTTCGTGCCTGAAATAATGCACGGAAGGGCACCTGAGGTCTTCCTCCACCAGAAAAGCTGGAACGTCGCGATATGACCTATACTATGTCGTAAAACCCAAAACAAAACAAACAAAAAAACAATCAAGGGGTCGTGAGTTCGATCACCCGCTACTCCACTTAAATAATGAAATGACTATGAGACTTACCAGACTATAGAACTCCAGATCATAAACGAATAGAACAAACAAACAGAGAATAAACGGTTTAAAACATTTAGATTCAGACTTAACTGACCAGAATTCAATTAAAATACCTTACGGAAAAGAGGAAAACAGACATAACGGAACAAACAGCAAAATACATACAAAGAGAGAAGTCACCCGGCAGATAACAACGGAGCATTTTTCAAGACACTGAATGGAACAGACAAAAGAGTATGGAACAAGACAAAAGGACATTAACGATACAGACAAGAGAACAATTAAACGGAACAGGAAACTAGGACTTATGGCAGCGCTAACTGAATGCGCAACAACAGTAAACAAATACAGAAAGCAAAGGACTTAACGACACATACAACAACAAAGACGTAAAAGAGCATACAACAGTCCTAACGAGAGTAGTCCACGGTTATGAAAAACAAAACACAACAAAGTACATGACAAGACACTAAGGAAAAAGGCAACTTCAAATTACTGTAAGCAGACAAGAAAAAACTAGAACAAAATGCAAAAAGTAACAGACAAAAAAGACTTAATAGGACAGATAACTTTCCTAACGGAAAGACAGGTATTGTTTACCTACACATCAATATTATGACTAAGACAGATAAAAGAAATGTAATGGACCAGACATCAAAAAAACCTTACGGGAAATACAAAAAGTAAAGTCACGGTGCAAATAACAAAGACTTAACGGTGCATTCCGGACACTGAGACAAGACACGGAACGAATCAACACAGATTTATTAGACAAGTAGATGTATCCGTAAACAAGACACGACAAAATAGATTTAATAGAACAGCAGGACATCAACGATACAAATAAGCCAGATTAACACATTAAACGGAAAAGCACATACAAATAAAACACAAGCAACCAATAAGAAATGACACAGCAAAATACAAAATTAATGTCTAATATTCAAATAAAGAGAAACTTATCTTAAATTAAAATTATTTTGAATATATGTACTTATTGTAGATGTGATTCTCTGATGTGTATGACACGAGGAAATATTACCTTATTGTGATTTCCGCTTTTAATATAATTCAATCTTAATTTAGAAAAATATACCAGTCATTACGTACGGCCTCTAATTATGACAAGCAACACAAATACATCCCATTACTTTTCCCAAGCATTAAGTTTGTTCCCTGATTTCGCCTTTATCTTTATTTAGAAGAGTATTCCTTCGGGATAAGTTGTTCTTCGTGAATAGGGCTACAGTTATCGTTCTTCAATTAAACCATCGGACACAGCAAGCAAACATGAATGATTATTTAACAATGCAATTAACATACAATAATTGATAGAAAATATTTGCTATTTCTCAACATTTAGCGGTATTTTCTACTGGTAACAAGCATCTTACATGCTCCATTATTTAAACGTTATGAAATTTTAAAAAAGTAAAAAAAATATTCGTTTCTGAGGCATAATGTGTCTTTAAATGAGTTACTCATATATAATTAATGTTAAATCGGTTAACACGTGACAAAATTTAAAAGAAAGGTTTTAAATAAATCATCAGTTATTGGTTCAATAAAAATAATCAGCAAATAAAATGTTTAGATAGATAGATTTATTTTGGCATAGGAAGCATAATTATACATAGTTGAAAACATAACTTAGGATAAAATAATGAGCATTATTAAATACTATATCACATACGAGAAAACTATGACATGCTCACCAACACCAAGGATAACACAAAAAAGGGCAAAAAGCTCTTATTGGCGACGCCGGTGAGCGGCGTCGTCTCCTATGGAATGCTTTTTATTTTTGCCTATGGAAGGAGCTGTTATTATTAGCCATAAATGTCATATTGTGTTAATTAGTGTTTTTTTTATTCGTAAATCAAGTAAACAAATATGTTGTTATATTTGTATTTAATAACTTTATGTAAAAAGCATGTGCATTGTGATTTTATTTTCACGAGATTGCAGGCTCAGTTTAACTGCTTGTCCCTTAGCTTTATTGGCAAAAACCCGGATTTCCAATATCGTTCTCTTTTTCATTCCTTTATATCTTTTCAAAATTTTCCTACAAGAAGAACATTCATCTGCAAATGAGTATAAGGATTGGTAATGGAACTGTTGTAAACGATTATCCTATTGATTTTATCCATATTACGTTTATCTATTGAACATAGTGATTGTTTTTACAAAGTGTACTAGTATCCGGATGTGGAAAGCTATCCGATTTTCTGCAATTACTGCTGTCACATGGCCATCTTTTTATGAATACTTTACCATTACTTTGCATGGCTTAATAAAACTGAGCAAGCAATATTTCATACTTTTTCTGTTTATGGTGTTCTTTTGGGTGTCGGGTCATCTCTATTTTAAGGGGAAGTAACTCATGTTTACTAAATTGTTTGTTCTTTTCTGTCTATTTTAGGTATTACTTACTATTTTTTGTTGTATAAAATTTACCAGTTGTAAGGTCATCAAAAGCATTGAGGCCTTGAGGAGTAAATATTGATAGTTTTTAATGCCTTTATATACCTTAGACTGGATTGTTCTAGTTTGTTCAGTTAGAACATACCTACAGGTATTCTGCTACAGGAATTTTCTAATCACTATGTGACACTAATTATTATTTTCTATGTGTTTGTATATAAATTGTTAATAAAATAACCTTTGGTAAAAATGAAAGGTAGAAAATCAAAGCCGATATGTTTATAGGATGTACGTTATATTTATTTTTAATGGAAACTGGGAATTATTAATGTTATGTGCATACATGTATGTCTTAGTATATGGATATGTTGAGACTTATAACATTTCTGTTTTTAAAGAGATGCAGTTATGACATTATTATTAAAGGGATGAGACTTTCATTTAAAGTTATAAATGATAGTACATGTATTGATTAGTATACAGGTTAAAGGTCTATACCCTGTGTTAGCTGGCTAACAATAGTATCTTTAATTATATAGAGTTAAAGGAATATTGTAAAGGGTGAATTAGCCTGGATGTTGTGGTTTATCTTCTGAACTTGTGAGAATTGGCAGGTAACATAATGACCTATCCAAAATTGAGATTAAATTAGTGTCCATTACTAGTGATGCCAGGGTCCATGGTGCAATTCTGTGGAGGTTATTCGTTGCCAAAAATCATGCCTTTGACACTTGACAATGCATACTTCGGTTCTACTGAACAGATTAGTAAAAATCTAATAGTCGATCCGAGAGTTACATAATGCACTGGTATTAAGCATTATGATTATCTCGATTTGATAAAATGGAAACTGTAAACATGCAACTTAGATAAATTGCAAACTGTAATTATAAATGTATAACTTCAAATATGCGACATGTAGAAATGTAAACGATAGAACGTACACAATACGTTTAATGATGCGCATCATGACGTTGAGAATGTAACTGAATCAACGTGACACACTCAGGTTTACAACACCACATTTTCCTTTTACATTCTAACGCGATAAACATTTGTAAACGATTTTGCAACTTCCATATATGGAATTATTACGGAAATAGACGAAAATTAATAGGCGGAGCCAATTTTTTACGAAAGCAGAATATAAAGAGAGGTAACTCTTGCTGGTACAAAAATCTTTCAAATTATTTAGAAACTGTTATAAATTCCACATACATAAACTGCATTACAGTTGACTTTGAACATCCACTGACATTGTTAAAACGTATTCTAGTACAGGATATTCAAGTAGTGCCAAATTGGTTAAGATATAATGTAACAATGTAACAACGTTTAATATACTGATCATGAGCATAATAATATGCAAAAACTAAAGTTGGTGAATTAACATAAGGGACTGTTTCCCATATATAATGACACACACCACGGTTTGTAGATATGAACGATAGGGTTTGTGTGCCTGGTAATATTCGCACGCAGATATTTTACATTTAGCAAATAGTACTAGGATGCCATACATGGAAGTCACTTTTGGAAACACGAATAAAGAGAACTGAACAGTAAGCCTGTGCCTTATTTCTTTAAAGGACTATGTTGGGTTGTAGAAAACCCCATACTTTTGACCAAGTGTATAACCACGAAACAATTCAAAGTTTACTATCGATAATTCCGTTGTATAACCAAAAACTAGTGAATGTGTCCAAATAAATATTCAGTGTACTTGCCCCTCACCGCTGTTGGTTCAAATCCCGACAGGGATGTGAGGAAGCTATCCAGCTAGCTTACGGAACGTCGGTGGTTCTACTTATGTGCCCGTTCGTGCCTAAAATAATGCACGGAAGCGTACCTGAGGTCTTCTTCCACCAGTAAAGCTGGAACGTCGCGATATGACCTATACTGTGTCGATGTGACGTAAGCCCCCCCCCCCCGTCTCAAAAATGGAAAGAAAAAGAAATATTCAGTGTATCCTAGCATATTTGGAGGTATTTTGAGTCATAGGATGAGATTTAGCCTTTTATTATTAAATATATGTAAGCTGACGTAGGTCAATGTCTTTTTATGCATTGTACTGAATCAATAGCAACTCTTAGATCTGTCTAGCTGTTACCTAGGCTTGCTGTCTATCTGATAAAAAGCAGACTATTTTTATACTCAGAATATTTATTAAATTTTTTCTAAGAGATAAATAAACAAGGTATACATAAATTTATAATCAACATACATACCTTTGGACTCATTTAAATATTGTTTTTGAAAAACAAAATGGTAAAAATGGGAAAAATATCTATACAGTATGGTACAAATAAAGTTATGTACAAAAGGGTACAGTACATACAACTTTGGTTATAATTTTACTATTGTTATTTTTTTTCTTGTCAAGTCATATGCTAGAATTTAGGTTACTTATGTAATAGTAAATGCTACTACTAGGAAAGATAACAGTCATGATTTGGTCTGTATTAGTAATATAAGTCGTATCAAAATCTCTATCAGATGTTGACTTGAAAATTTGAAAGTGGTACATGTGGTAAGGTAGCAGCTTAACTGTAAATGTTACTCATTCCTATGCAAATTGGAATACCCTCAGTAAAATTTATTTCTCGTTGAATATAGTCTTATCAATAGTTTTTACTTCCTTTAAAAATATTTAACCTCAGGCAGTAAGTAGCCTGGTGAGTTTTTTTTAGTTTCTTTTTCTAGGAAATGTGGTATCTACAACGTTTTAAAACTTATATGCCTATAACCCTTTAAAGTCTGCTGATGTTGATATAATAAAGGCATAGAATGGCAATCATACGTTCAAGTGAATTATGTTTGGTGAATAACTTAATACCTACGGAAACTACGCCGCTTCTTGTCGCCGACGGTAAATACCGAAAATGAGCGGATAAATACGTTTATTTACGATGATGTAGTGGGCGGGAAAAATGGGCGGAGCTTATTTTATCTCCTATTGAAAAACGTGTAAAGCTGGATTATGCTGATCCGAATCATGATGGTTCGACAATGTGAAGCTAAGAATTTCTGTTTTGTCGGCGTATACACGAACAATGAGTATTCGAACACTTGGTATTGCTACTATCAGAAAAACAGTTAATGTTTTGTCGTTTAACAAAATGTATTTTGTTGAAATGCATGTTTACAATGATAAATCGGCAAACTCAATCCAAGATTGCAACATTGGAGTTTACATACACATAAATACAATCGCATTTTGACCGTTAACAAACTGTTCAACTCAGATCAACAAGGCTGGATTTTTGGCAACGAATAGCCTCCATAAATATATGGGTCGACATTCAAATACCTGTATCTCCCTCGTCGAGTATGGTAGTGTAAGGATACTTGATGATTCAATTTAAATGTTAATGCCTAGATGTGATCATATGTAAAACGCCTCTCTTAATTTATACATAAACGGCATACTTAAAAATTAGGTTCGCAGTAAATAAAATATTTAGAATAAATGTTGTGTTTTTTGTTATAGACATAAACATAAAATACTTAACGTTTGAAACTAATAATAATATTAATAATAATAATGATCATGATAATGATGCAGATGATGATGATGATGATGATATATACAATAACACAAAGGGAAGATCGAAGAGAGACAAATCAATATCTGTGATTTTTCAAAATATATTTTGGACGGTGCAAAACTACTTTAAAGTAAATAAATCTGATACATGTAACCTTTAATATTATCTTACACTAGAAAACCCAGCAGTAATGTGATATTGCATGGTAACATGAACCCATCTAGGTTTTGGTAAGATTTGCTGTCTTATTTTATTCATAAAACGCCAGTATATTTAGTGATATGTTTGCATCAATATTTATCTATAGATAACATTCTCCTCATAAATTAAAGGGACTCCACTGAGGTGTTTTGACTTGAAGATTTTTGTATATCAAGCTGTATGTCTCGACCAATAATTCATTGTACAAAATTTCAGATAATTTACTCACTCCGTTTCGTAGAAATAATCATTTTTATCATGTTTATTGCACATTGCCACAAAAAATAAAATCCGTTGCAAAGCTTTTCACTCAAATTTAAGACAGATTTTCAAATTTTATTATATTGGCTATTGGATCTCAGTAAATTTCCTTTGATAATTTATATTAAGATTAAATTCCGATGTTTGATAGTACTTTTTAACACTTTCTTTTGAACTTTTATTTGATATATTTTGAACATTTCATTCGACATCATAAATGTATTGTTCTCCTAATCTAAGAATTTTTTTTTTCTATATTTTTTTTCGCTTTGTTAACATTGCAAACCTTTCTCATACTGTGATTCTTTCGAATTGTATTAAGCAAAATCTAAGAAATCTTAATATAATGAGTAATATTTGGTCTTACCCTGTCAGCACAGTTTTTCTCAAACAAAAACATTTTCATCTTATTTCATCATTAGATTGCCAATATTACAGTTTACAAATTGACAAATTAATGATAACAGAAATAAACAATATATACGAGTATAAATATAATAAAACACAGAGAAATAACTTTTATATTGTTTGACTTTTATTTTTTTTTTTTTTTTTACTTTTTTGCGAAAATAAGAAATGCACTGTAAAAAAATGTAACGTGTTTCAAAATCATACCAAATGTTAAATATAAATGTTATATATAAATATGTCATGCTGGTTGAATAGAAAAATTCATTAATATTATAATAATATAACTACATATCAATAATTAACTGTATAAAATTCAAAAATGTGCAATCCCTCGGAAGCATTAATCACAACAAAATTACATGAAAATTGATTGAGCCTGTAAACACCGTGCATAGCCAGTAACGCAGGAATGTGCAAATAACGCAGGCATTGTGATAAAGTAACGCAGAATGGTGCAATTTAGTGGTGGCTAAAGCGATAAGTAAATGAACCAAAATTTTTATTTTTTACTAAATTGGAAGAAATGAGTTAGCATATACGATTGCTGAGACATTAAACTTTAAACCTCATCCAACATATTCTATGAAAAGTTTATTTTTCAAGATCATTCATGAAAATGACGACAGCGTATTGAACAGCGTATTGATGGCGATTTTTAGTTTCGTTGATATCTTTAGATACAATAACGTACATATTACTTGAGACATTTTTCAATCTACTCGTGTCATATTACACTGAAATTAGCAGATAAAACGTAAGTGAGACCATTTTTACGAGGTAACGCCGAAATCGTGAATGAAACACTAAAACAAGGGCGGTTATCTCATTAAAAGTAGCCAAATCTTATTTTACCAGCTTTCTTATATTGTTTTACGACACTTGTAGTTTGACAAAATTAATGTCTTAGGTGTACAGAATATGAAAAAATAAAGTTTTAAATGTGTTAAATGTACATACATTTGTATTTCTTTGACGAACACAAAAGTTTAAAGTATAATGTCGTTAAAGTATAATGTCGTATGCATTAATTCATCTATTAAAATTTCATTTAGAATAAAACATTTCGGTTCGTTTTCTTACTGTGTTATTCGTTTTGACAAGAGCGCAGTCGAATGGAATATTTTATTTTAATAATATGAAACATCAAATTAGCATACAAATATTTTTTTTTAAATAAGCACTCATATATAATCTATAAATAGCTTTAAAATGCCTTTCCCTGATTGGCTTACAAACATCTTTTTGTAAAAAAACAGGTCAATATCGATTTTTTTCTAAAAATAGATTTTCGGTTTTTCTTCTCAAAATAGATTTTTTGGAAATCCTCTGAGAGACGCGAGACTATGGCGTGACGTCGCGCCAAGAATGTTGTTATTATTCTGGGGAAAAAAACCACAACAACACTTTTAAGTTAAATGACTCTTAAATAATCTTTGAGTCAAATTAGTCTATTCTAGTTACCGTCTTTACATTTTTAAGAACTATACGAATACGCGTGCTAATGCGCTCATTTAAAAGAGAAATTTATAGAAAAAGTAAACAAGCTATCGCCTACTAGGTAAATATTTTTTTCAGTACATATCACGTCATATTCACCAGCTACCCAATCCAAATTGGTATAATATACAGTTGTTTATAGTATATGAAGAAAAGCTGAGAATTTTTTCTTGCGCTAAGAACAAATAGTGTTATGATCATGGTTTAAGACTTTCATATGTTGTTTTGTCTTCTCTTGCATTGTCATCGAGTCTGGAATATACGTTCTCAACTCCTGAATCAACGTTAAAGTTTCCCGATGTATTTGATGCTGAACCGGTCATAAATGTTTCATTTACATATGTTTGACTCTTACGATCTCTTCTGAAATCAGAACGAGTGTTTTGCATAAGCCATAATTTGTAAGGTAGGTCGGTTTAGCTAATTTTGTAAACCATTTAGCATAATTTTATTTCATGTGTTGAAAATGTAATTGATAAACAATTAAGACTGTCATATTAATACTCGTATATGCATAGACACGTCTGTCTGCATTCGTAAGTATAATGATACTAAATTATGCACTAGTAACTCATCATTAAAAGTATAATTTACACTTAACTTACCCATTGTCAAGTTTTATTTCTTGTTCATCTGGAAAGAATTACGTATACACATTTAACAAAGAATTAAACACAGCTTTCAATATGTCATGTGATTAATACGACAAGTTTCATTTTCTTAATATGACCTTTCGATTCGTATAGTGTTTGTTTTGCTTGCTGGCTGGCTTTGTTGGACTTAATTGCTAAACGGTGACTTTCTAGCTTATTTCAGGCATTAACAAGCACCCAATCGCGAGTAGAACCGTTATGTTATGAGATGAAAAACTAACCTTAATTTGAATTCCGTTTTTTTATTTGGCGAAACAGGTATCTTAATGCATCGAGTGAACTAACAGTGTTACTTTTTATAATTTTTTCAGGTTAACGTTCACACAATTTTAGTGTTTTATCATAAATATTATATCCTGATAACGAGGCAGTATGACGAAGTATTTTTTTTTTTACACTTAGTCTTGTATTATGTGTTATTTTCTGATACAGACATACCTTTCATTGATCATTAATTATAATTATACATGTATATTTTTTTGGGGTATGTTTTGGGTTTTACGTCACATCGACACAGTATAGTCATATCGCGACGTTCCAGCTTTACTGGTGGAGGAAGACCTCAGGTGCCCTTCCGTGCATTATTTCAGGCACGAACGAGTACCTGAGTAGAACCACCGACGTTCCGTAAGCTAGCTGGATAGCTTCCTCACATGAAAGAATCCAAAGTCCCTGTCGGGATTCGAACCAACAGCGGTGAGGGGCAAGTGATTTGAAGTCAACGACCTTAACCACTCGGCCACGGACGCCCCACATGTATATTTAAAAATGGTCTTAAATACTCATATGCTCTATCTATCCATTTTTTTGAAGCTATTCTGTAAGATATAATGAAAATGTGTATATCCTACCTTTAGTCCTGTACCTTCTGACTAGATAAGTCATATAACCAGCATATACTAGAAGAACGACAATAACCAGACCGAGTACAACTCCAACGATGACAGCTTGTGTGCTGTCAGTACAGGAATCAGAGGAAAGCGTTTCTAAATCCAAACAGCAAACATGTAATATGTTGAAGTTTGATGTTTCAAAAAAGAAAATGCGACTTATTTTTCTAGTAAGGAAATCAATTTAATATACATAATTATAAGAGCATATCATATGTTTTCCCATAGTATTAAGTGGACAAGCATAAACACTTCTTAACTGACATAAGAAAATTCTTATAAAACTTCTTATGAAAAACCTTGTTGATACGCAGAAATATGAAAAATGACAGTGCAACCGATGGCGAGTATTTAGAAACACACATATTCTCTCAGTTTTCACACATGTCCATTGAGGTTTCTTAAAGTTTTCAAGTTTCATTTACAATCTTTTATGGAAAACTTTGATTTCAGAGTGTAATATACCTTCCAAAACAGAACGCAAAGAAGGGGTGGGGGAAAAATCAGAGGAGAAGAAGGCAAGGAAAAATGCCAACAATAGAGGAGGTGTGAATAACGGCCGGAAAATGGAATAGCATGTCATACGAATACCGTTCGACAGCCGACCAGATATCGCACTTTACCGTCACCGTACAATTGTTGCAAACAGGCCAGATAACGGAAGGCAACTGGACATTTATCGGACGGTAGTCTGCCGGTTACCTTTAGAATATCGACCGGTGTCCAGAAAGAAGACGTCAAGGGTTTTCACCGGGTGACAGGGCCAGTACCCTTCGGAAACCGTCCGGATACCTAACTGACCACAAAGGGAGAATGACCGCCCACTTCTCCCGGACATGATTGAAATGTTTCTCTCCGATCACAAATTATCAACGGTGTCCCATCGATCTCTCTATATCGGCCGGTCTCCGCTTGTAATGTGACGTAGGCATTATAAGCTAGTTGGACTTCTTCACATGAAGGGCACCGACGTCTATACTTGATCCAAAACCAAAATAAGAACAGGAAAATAATTGGTGTCAGCTACCGGACTTTGATAACAGGGGGGGGGGGGGCTTTTTGATTTGATGGAAAAATAAATAAATGCGAACGAGATCCAAACATTTCAATGTCAAGTAAAAATCATTATACCTTGTTATATACCTTGTTAATTTGCTTTTACCTGTATAAACACGTTTGTTGAGAAAGTCAAGTAAGTGAATACTCTTCAAATCGTTCAGCACAATAAGGGACCTCATTTTTTTCGCATTATCTTATTTCATTTTACTAATAGTTGAATTAAATGACAAGTTTCGGCAAATTTGGAGTCTTATCGTGTTTCAGTTTTATTATAGCAAAAGCTAATTATTATTTTAAAAGGAATTGTCATGATTATTTGCCTTGTATGTGTTATATTTGATTTTTGAAATATTTTGTTGCATTCATTATTGACTTATTGAAATAGTAGCAAACGTCTTGTACTCTCATTTTCAGTTATATTCTTTCTGTAACATATTAAAATGCTTATTTGTATGTTTGTATGTGTGTCTATATCGAACATAATTATATATCTGACATAACTTACGATTTCAATGAACATGCACTGGAATTTCATACATATTTGTTCGAGTTATGATTCCCCCCCCCCTCACTCTTCTGTGATATAAAGTTTTCTAAATTATTGTCATAGACCTGTATATACAGGCGCCTACTTAGCTGTATAAATCTGAAAACATTGTTTTAATAAAAACTTGTTTGCATGCTTTAAATTAAAAATTTGAGAGCCAACGTTATTGTAAAGACATACCATACTAATTATAAAAAGAGATATGTTATAAAAAATATAACTTATTTTATTAATTAAAATATTAATATATAAAGATAAACAGAGATAATCATGTAATTTAACAGTGGCTGTTATAAGCTTGAAATCTTCATTTTACATAAGATATGTCCTAAAAATATAATAAAGAGCTCACAAGAAGAAACCATTTTACATATTACTTTCATACTCGATGGAAGTCATATAAGCATGTATATAGACAACAATATAATATAATATAATAATAATATAAATATTGAAACATACTTGATGTACAAGATCCACCAGATACTGCACCATTTGTATCATAATATCCATTTTTACACTGACAGATTCTAGTACCACCACTACTACATTCTGCGTTGCTAGTTGAACACTGACTGGAATCTGTACACACATCTCCTAATGATTGTCCTAGTTTTTAAATAATAAATTAACAATATCATTCCATTAAATTAATAAATATACATGTACATAATTTACAGCATATATATGTACTTGTAACGATGCATTTTAAAGTATGTTTTAAAAGAATATCTAAATTAGGTAGATTCCGTATCAAAAATCATCTACCGCAACAGGTCATGGTATCTAACAATTATCCATGTTTCAAAGTGTGTGCATTGTACTGAAAAACTGTCTTTGATTCATTTTAGGATTAGTGAATCAAATTCGGATAAATATACTCTTAACATATAGTGTTTTCGATGAATTATATGGAAAATGATACAAATCACTGTATTCTCCCTTAAAAATAATAACAATTTATAAGTTTGAGGAAAGTATAGTATACAAAATCATGATATCATACAATTACATACGTGTACAAGTACCGGTTGATCCAGTCCCTGTCTGATAGTAACCATTCTTACATGAGCATTTGTTATTACTGCAATCACTATTAGATTCTTTACATTGAGAATTATCATTACAACTTTGATCTAAATGTCTTTCTGGAAACAAACCAATACAATTGTAATAATATCTCGTATATCAATTATCAGTTGTCATTGTATGATACATGTATATGAATTTGTATTTGAATCATCTTGAAACAGATTTCAACGAACATAATTAAAGAATGTCTTAAGCAAATATATTTAATCATGGCAAATGTAACAAAAAAAAACCCAACAAATTCATAGCATAAATGATGTAACGGGTGCTTAAATTGCGTATAAATAACATATTGTAAACCCAATGTACAGTTCCGATAAGATACATTTAACATACCGGAACAAGTACCTGATGACCCGATCCCTGTCTGATAGTATCCACTCTTACATAAACATCTATAGTTCATACATTCAATGTTACCTTCTGTACATTGAGAATCAGCAGTGCAACTCTCGTCTAAATGTCTCTCTGAAAATAAGCAAATAAATATGACTGTTAAAACTGACTGAAAAACTATATGAAGTGGTTTAAATATGCTAGTTATAAAAATTCGTATGTCAATAAATAAGGGGTAAACAGTAGACAGTACAACTTAATATCCTTTTTAACATTAGTAATGAAACTCAAGATCTTCAACTTCCACCATGTTTACCATAGTATATAATGCAAAATCAACATTTCATCTATATACCATTTTCACACTCATTTTTTAAAATAAATTAATCACAAATCATTTAACTTACTTTCACATCTGCCTGTTTGACCATCAGCTGTTTTGTAGTAACCAGACTGACATGAACAGACACCACTGCTACATTGGCTATTAGCTACTACTGAGCAGTGAGTGGATAAACTACAACTTTCACCGAGGTATCTTTCTAATTAATGAAATATAAAACATAATGATTATGTTCTAGTTTTGAATCAAACAATCAAAATATTAGAATTGATATTTCCTACCAAATGATATAAATCACTTAATTGTAGCTTTGAATTATAATGTACCCCAAAGCATTATTGTGATAAAACCCAAAATGTCAAACAAAAGGACATCATTCGTAGTCATTTATACTGCTCATTTCATGCAAAAATATGTAAACTGTAGATAATGTGAAATTCGAAATTCGTGAAGGATGAAGTACAACAATTGAGTTTAATTTAATGGGAAATATTTGTTTTTTTATTAGAAATGATGGACAAAGTAAGTTGACATAATATCGATGCGTTAATTTGAAATTGTTTAAATTGGAAAGTTACCAATAAAGTAAGTTGACATATTATTTATTAAATAATTTGAAATTGATACATTGTGAAGATTAACATACTTGTACATGAGCCTGATTGACCGTAACCATCCTGGTAGTAACTAAATTGACATGAACAGACATTACTGCTACATTGTCCATTGGTTACTAGTGAACAGTGAGAATCTGCACTACAAGTATAACCAAGATATCTTTCTGAAAATATAACAATATAAATAATATTTTTATAACTTTGTGCTTTACTTTTCTGTATACAGCCTTCTAACTTCCGTCTTTATTTTAAAAACTAATTTAGTCCTGTAAAGTTGGTCTTAATTTAAAAACTCATAAGTAGGTAAACTTAAGAGTACAGGTTTAGCAAAATGTATGTTATGATACATTTATACATGAATTTATATACAATGTCTATGCTACAAAATACAAGACATAAAATACATATATTTGAATAATATAAAGCATTTTTAATCAATTGAGCTAACAAGCTTTTGGAATTTAATGCCCCTCTGACCTTGACCTTAGTTCCAGTGACTTCAATAGAGGTCTCTTTATGGTCATGATATCACCTCCATGCCAAATATGAAGACTGTGGGTCAAAGGATTTTTAAGTTATTGGGCGGACAAGCTTTTTATCAAGGCCTTTTTTACCTTGATCTTTGACCTTGTGACCTAAAAATTAACAGGGGTCATCTACTAGTCATAAACAATTCAATACCAAACACAAAGACTGTTGAAGAAAGCATTCTTAAGCAATTGAGCGAACAAGCTTTTTGAACTAAAGGCCACTGTGACATTGACTCTTGACCTAGCGACCTGAAAAGCAATAGGTGTCACTAAATGATCATGGTCAACCTCCATACCAAATATTGAGGACTGTGGGTCAGAGTATTATTGAGTATTATTGAGCGGACAAGCTTTTAGAAGTCAAGGCCCCTGACCTTTGACCCGGTGATCTCAAAAGATATAGGAGTCATTTACAAATCATGACCAATTTCAATACCGAATATGAAATATGTGTGTCAAAGGATTATAAAGTTATTGGGCAGACAAACAAAGTCCGACGGCCGGCCGGACGGCATGACGGACAAGTTGATTCCAGCTGATACTCCCTTACAACTTTGTTGTGCGGAGGTATAATAAAACACAAGCTCTGTGAATTTATATAACTAAGGAAATTTATTCATTATGTTCAGGTTTATTGCGAGAAAATAATATTCTGAAATTCAGTCAGGACACATGCTGAACTTAATTTCCATTGGAATAATTTCTCAAATATGTTTTACTTTAACCCATTTAAATTTATCAGAACAACATAATTATACAGTCAAACATAAGCTAAAGATCATTGTCTTTGAAATAAGTAATGTATACATTCTTAGACAAAAGTTCAAATTAATCAGAACTACATGTACGAGTTTACAGTCAAACTTGAGTTAACGGCAACATCTGAAACTGTAGAACACTCTTGAAGACTTTTTATTATTACCAGGATCCATAGACTTCCATGAAGTATTTTCAAACCAAATTTCTTCAATCAACTTGGTTAAAAGTCATTAATTTATAATTGCATTCAATACAAATTTCTACAAGTAATATACATAAACTGAAGGGAGAGGATGACTAAGAGAAACCACACGTCAGCACCTAATAAGCTGAAATTATTTATTGAAGCCTACTAGTTTCAATTATTACAATGATCTTCATTAGGCCATAAATTGGTTAAGATTATCATTAAAGTACTAAAAAGCGGTTACAAAAAGTCATGTGAGGGACCATCAATAATAACATGTGTTGCTATTAATAATATTTATCTGGAATGTTGCAAAAAGTTTATATGCTTAACAATATCTATAAATAGAACAAACTGTTAGCAGTCCATGTTTTATTTGACCGTTTATTGATTGACTGACGTCCATTCCACAGATGCTGCAAACGTATATCAATTGCTCACTTATATCACTGTACATCAAGTGTTCATCATGGCATGATGTATGGATACTTGAGGAAAGGGTAACTTCTGGTGGTGTGCTGGTATGACATTTTGGAAAATCAGGTTATGGTAAAAATGGCGGTAGTAAATTGAAAACCAAAGTGTCAATATTCTGTCTGCAATTGATATATTTTCGAAGCAGTACTTTTTTCATAGAAGGACTTTACCCATTATATATATACTATCCTGAATGTTTGCTTCTTTTGTATTGTTTTGTTGAGACTGGATGTAGTCGAAGGTTGGTTTTGAGATTGTCTCTCCTCAATTGTGGGGAATGTTTCCTCTTCAAACCCATGGACGATTTTGGTGTGTCGTTTAATGTTGTCACGTCTTGTATACAATTTTTTACACCAGGAGCACTGGAATTTTGTGACTGATGGTAAATGGGAATTTGTGTGTCTGTAGGGTTAGGAACAATATTTTGTTGAGTATCCATACATCTCAAATAGATGTAACGGTTTGCCTATAAAATTTTATTTCCTGGGGTTTCTTTAGTAAATTCTGACAGTTTTTTTGCTACGTATTTTTCTTCCATTTATATGATTTTAAGGCCTGTGGATGATTTGGATTTCAAAATTTGTATCCAAATTTCTTCAGTTCTTTAATGTTTGTATCACGTTCTTCTTGTTGTATTACTTTTACGTCAATAATTCTAACGTCATGTTCCGACATTCGAAAATGGCGGGAAACTTGCTTAACGTTTTAAACGTTGTTTTCTTTTATCTTTTTTTATCGTATGTAAGCTAGATGATCGTACAAACGTTCCCTGTATATATTCTCAGTTTATCTAACATATTGTATTTCACATTTAGTACATGCTATTAAGTATATGACGCTAAGTTATATACATGTAAAATGAAAAAAAAATACCAAACTAAGTCTTACTTAAAACTAAAGTATACATACTCAGACAAAGATTGTAAGCAGGTATTGTGTAATAACCAATCTGGCAGGTACAGGTCTTTGTAAAAGTCCCTAAGCACTGAACATTTTGTGCTGAACATTGAGATACCTCATCACATGTTTCACCAAGACTTCTTTCTGAAATTTTGAAAAATAATCAAAATACCAAATCTAAAAACTGATTTAGGAAATATAATACAACTGAATTCATTCAAGAAATATGATTTTATTAAAATTTCTTATATCTGAATTTCTTCAAAAAAATGTACAAAAGCATTGTTTTATTTAATAAATTTTCTTTTATAAATTATGACTTATTTTAAAATTGAAAAAGTAAATTAAATGTTGATTTTAATTAAATCATAATTAATCAAAATTGATGTTATTTCAAATTTCAGAAATTTAGTTTCAAGTTCATTTCATTTACATATCTGTTCATTTTATGCAAAAAATGTGTAAACTGTAGATCTGAGAAATTTAAAATTCATAAAGGATGAAGTACAACAATTGAGTTTTTTTATGGAAAATATGTTTTTTTATTAGAAATGATGGAAAGAAGTTAGTATCATATCAAATTCATTTTTTTTTAAATTGTATTTCTCATATAACAAGCAATTATTATAGGATTGCAAGCAAGCCATAAGTCTCCTACCGGTTAGAACCCTAGCAACATTCTAAAGGGCCATTTGTCATTCAATTATGCCTTTGAATGAATGCATGCATGAATGAATAAATGAATGAATTAATGAATGAATGAATACATGCTACATTGTCCATTGGTAACTAGTAAACAGTGAGAATCTGCAATACAACTATAACCAAGATATCTTTCTGAAAATATAACAATATGAATAATATTTTTATAACCTTGTGTTTTACTTTCCTACAGCCCTCTTACTTCCGTCTTTATTTAAAAAACTAACTTAGTCCTATAAAATGGTCTTAATTTAAAAACTTATAGGTAGGTAAACTTAAAAGTACAGGTTTAGCAAAATGTATGTTATGAAACATTATACATGATTTTTATTATATATTGTGTAGCTAAAGAATACAAGACATAAAATACCTAATATATTTGAATAATGAGTAACTAGAAGACGAAGGATTAAGGTAGTCAAACTCTAATAGGATTTGGGAACTTAAGTTCGTTTTTTGCAGAAATACAAGACCTGAAATATCTATATATAAATAATGGGTATCAAGAAGATAGTTATGATAGTCATACTCTGATGGGATTTTTTCTTTAAAAAAAAGACCTGAAAACTGTAATATATATTTTACAGAAATATACGTATTAGCCCAGCAAACGTTGTACCAACGTTGTACTGACGTTAGACCCCGACGTTGGATAAACGTTGGCAGAAGGTTGGATTTGAAAGTTTTTAGACGTCAGAAACCGATGTCTATTCAACGTCATAAAATGTCCTTTATCCAACCTTTTCTGACCATAATTCAACCTTTTCTGACCATTATCTGATCATTGTATCATAGTTTTGGGACATTCCTGTTGAAAAAATGTGTCAGAGTTATATCGTATACATATACATGCACAGTGCGTTAACTGGAGTGCAGGTATTAGTTACCCGCACTCAAGAGCATGCCCATTGATTGGCTCATTTTTGGTGTGGTTTACTTATTGTGAAGGCAGCGGAAGGGAAAGCGACAGAAATATATTCAGATGTTCGTTCATTGGTTCCTTTTTGCCGGGGTTTTATATTGTGACAACAGGGAACGTGCTTTATGTTTGACTATAATACAAAAGAGAAAGAACATCAAAACACTCGGCGATCTGATTAATCGTACACATCAGATAGCCTCGTGTATCGATGCTCTTTCTATTACTTATCCAACCTTTTCTGAGCATTATTTGGACATAATCTTACCTTTTCTAACCATTATCTGACCATAATCCAACCTTTTCTGACCATTATCTGACCATAATCCAACCTTATCTGACCAACCTTTTCTGCCTATGATTTAATTTTATTCCAAACGTTTTGGAATATGATTTTTTTTTCATTTTAAAGCTCTTTAATAGGGTAAACAAATAAGCATTCTTATAATTTTAGCAATTTATTTTCAACACAGAATCACATGTACAAAATAATTATTGTGGTACTTTAACAAATGCAAGATTTTACATTTATTAATAATCTTTTTTGAAACTATTAAACATGACATCATGTACTATAATAACGCTTCATGTACTAATTAAGCATGTTTAAGAAAGACAAAATTCTTTATCAAAATTAACACTGACATTGTAAACATTCATGCATGTGTTTTTCATATATCACCATGGTTTATATTCCTTTTGAAGCGATCACCCTGAGGTTGGGATTTTCCAATCATCTATCCAATACAATGATTGTTTATTTGTCTTTGTATTTTATAACTGAATCAAGATCTGAATGTTAAATGAAACAATATTGTGAATATTTTGATATTACTATGAATTATCAATAGCAATGTTCATGCATCTTGATAAGCATTATACTTTCGTCAACTTCCAGTTTTGCGATCTGGGGTGCCATACTTTAAGCATATCATTGTCTGAACCGTTACCGACTCTAACCTGAGATCTTGCCTTAAATTTAAAGAAAAATTAAATAATCACTTACAATTGCAAGAAATCCTCTTTTACATATTACAATTAAATGATATTCTTACAAAACTCCCCAGCTGCATGCACTTAAACAAAAAGAGGCTTATTATTTTTCATGTACCCAAATATCTATTGTTTTTGATAAAAAATGGCTTCGTGAATATCATTACACTAAGGTAATAAGATCACTGTATTTCTTGTAATATTTTGAAATATACCTGTCACAAAATCTTGGTAGGTTTTCTTTTTTTCTTTTCCTCTCAATAATTTCATCTTCCTCCTCTGAACTTTCGACAGATTTTGAATTATCATAATTTTCACAATCTCTGATATTTACTGAAAGACGAAACAATATAATGATTTTCAAAGCTCTCCCGCATAATTTAAAATATCAAAAAAAAGATATTTTTTATATTCATTGTTATTTATACAAATACTCATACAACATCACGTGTTACTGTCATTTTTATAGATATCACCTCTGCCCAGCATAATCTGATCTATGACTGACTGGCTAAGGGTACAAACGTTTTATGATATAAGCATATAACTTGTTTCACAATATTTGATAAGAAGGATAATTAACAAACTATTACTTTTATTGATTCATAACCATGCTACTGTTTTTGTGTTTTTTTTTTCTGATTGATAACATGTTGTCTGATTACATTATGAAAAGGTAAGTAGTCAAAAACAATGTGCATCGAGATATATCTTACCAATTGAAAGTAGTATCATTTACATGTATCAAAGGCCATGAGTCATTATCATAATACAAGAAACACATGGTATGATCATAGGTAAAGTACTTAAATTTAAGAACCAGTAGTTTAACAACTACACAGACAACAATAAATCAAAATGTGCTCGAGACCCTAATGTTATGTGATACATGTGTAAATGAATCGTCCCTCATGAAAGGGAAATTAATGTTGATAAGAAATAAGGGGAAACTTTATTTGCCAGCATTTGAATAATGGAGTCTAATGAACTTCATTTAACTTTTTATTGATTTCAATTGCTAGTATATTTCCTACTATTGATTATGCAAAAAAATTATTTGGCAATAACGATATAGTGACGGAAAATGATCCGATATTACAGATCGTTCTATAACAAATAATTAAGTGCTCTACCGAGGAACCATGCGAAATCATGTAACGTTAAGTTTTACCAGTCAAACATTACAATGATTAATTTCCGTCGAATCCATACAAACATGCGTAAATGAGCATTAAAAAAAACAATATATAACGTTTGCCTACCTTTCCCTTTTTGTTTAGAATATACAACTTTGTCTGTCAACGCGTCTTTTTGTCCGCCAATGCAATTGAAGTTCAAATCCGACAAGTCGCCAATTCGAATTTACTTAATTATTTACCACTATTAAATGAGGCCCACAAAAATGATAACAACTTCATTTTTAGATATAAAAAACACTTCTTAGACTAAATCGAGGAGATAAGTTATTATTAAATTGAAAATAGAGCAAATATATTTTATATTGATCTGCGACTATCCGTTTACCGAGCACCACCTATCGAATGTCGTACGGTAGCAATCCACGTGGCATTGTTGTTGTTTTGATGAGGGCAAATAAATGTATAATTTTCCCTTTCTAAACAAACTTATAAGTTTCGCTATTTAAGCCTGTTTATGCTTTCATTTATATATATTGGTTTTATGAATTAGATTTACCTATTGTCAGATAACCGACCAAAACCTGACGTCGTGTCGACGTCAAAATGAAACGTCTGTTAGACGTAGGGGTTTCAACGTCGGTTTGACGTTGTAGGAAGGTCGCCGACGTCGCGACCAATTTTCAATGTTGATCTAACGTTGTATCAACCTCGGGTGTTTGCTGGGAGGTGTTTTGCTGATATGACAATGAAGAATTAACTTAATTTCAAAAGCCAAAATTAATTTTAACGTTTTAAATATGATCGCCTTTTTAAACTTTTTTCATCAAAAATGACAAATATCGAATTTATTCATTATCCCTCATGTACAGACTCAATCAAACCGAGTCTGCAATTTTCAAGTTATTTTGTTGTGCTTTATGCTTCCGAGTGATCACTCTGTTTCCAGATCTTGATACTTCACAACAGCAGGTGTCAAGTGCTGTGTGGCAGCTGTAAAAAAGTTGCCCCGTTCTTCACTTCAGTGTTGTTATATTTTTCTGGCCCTTCGGGATCATTGATGCCAGCACTATTAATTAAGTGTTTAGAATTAAGTACCGCTCAAGCCGGTTCTAGGGGGCGTGAGGGATGTTGCACTTATTCATTATCCCTCATATACAGACTCAATCAAACCGAGTCTGCAATTTCCAAGTAATTTTGTTGTGATTAATGCTTCCAAGGGATCACTCTGTTTCCAGATTTTTATACTTCACAACAGCAGGTGTTAAGTGCTGTGTGGCAGCTGTAAAAAGTTGCCGCGTACTTCACTTCAGTGTTGTTATATTTTTCTGGTCCTTCTTAATCATTGATGCCAACACTATTAAGTTTTGAGAATTGAGTACCGCTCGAGCCGGTGCTAAGGGGCGTGAGGGATGTTGCACTTATTCATTATCCCTCATGTACAGACTCAATCAAACCGAGTCTGCAATTTTCTAGTAATGTTGTTGTGATTTATGCTTCCGAGGAATAACTTTGTTTCCAGATTCTTATTAAGTATGTATATAAAAAATAAAAAATAACTTTTTTTTAGAAATTTTAATGTCTGTCAGTAGATAATTGACTTTTTGCTTTTATACTTATACTTAGTATATTTTTGAAGTAAGTGAAATATCATATTATATCTTACAAGGAAATGTGTATATTTAAAAAAAATAGTTAAATAAGTTCCTTATTTACACAAAACATGTTCTTAGCGCGCATCACTTCTAAGGTGTTTGCATGAAATCCACTCAGAATTTATTACGATTTGTAGTAAAGAATGTTTAATAACATGATGTTTCCGTGTTGATATAGAAAAATATTTGTGGGTTTAACTTTTGAAGTAACACTAAAATATTGAACATTAAAATTCTAATTCGTAGTCAGTTTTAAATAATAGACACATTTCATCTACTTACCAGTTTTAGAAAACTAAACATAAAATAAATACGTTTTTCTGTTTCTTTACTGATTATTACAATCAACAGAAAGCTTAGATTTTTTTCTGATTTTGCCTAAAACTATTTGTTATACAACATGTTAATATCTCGCTGACCAACCTAAGAACAATACAATCAACATTCAATACAATCAACATTTAGAACTATTTCCTCAATGTTTAACTATAACAAAGCAAGGAAATTGTTGTGAGCTTCAGTTTACAAATTGGATACTATCAAGACCACTTCTTCTAAGGCGTATGATAACTAAAACATGTACATACATTTAATTCAAGAATATTGAACTCAGTAAACGATATAGATGGAGAATATGCATGCACGTCATTCTAAATTTTGAAAATGGTCAAACTTTATATGTATATATTCTTCTGTCAGGTGGCCACTGTGTAGAAATACATTCATTGATTTGAGGGAGGCATATTCAATCAACTTAAGCATCCAATGAAAAGCAAACATGATTAATTAAAAGCGGGCATGCGTTATTTCAGTACATGGTACATGTCTCATAGATTCATAATATTTACAAAGCCAAATGCGAAGAAACGATGACCAAATCGTAAGATACTGACAACAAATACATAATACTGAAGTTTAAAACAAAATAGGAACATAATTGTGTGAAGTGTATAGAGGATATTGAATGAGTGTAGGTTTAATACTAAATTTATTGAACGAGTCGAATAAAATCATATTGTGCGAGCCCATGGCGAGCATAATATTGTTTTATTCAAAGAGTTCAATAAATTAGGTATTGAATCTACAGGAATAGAATATTCAATTTATCACACATATAAAATAAGAACGATTAACTGTTAAAAAGAGACATTTTTCATTGATGCGCCTATAGTGTAAAGCTAACATTAGCGCGCTTTAACGCAATAATTATATATAGTGCAAATGACGTCGCGTCATTTGAAGTGTTATTACACTAGTGTAATATCGTTTTTATTAAATGGCTTTATTATGACAGAACATGTCACTCAATTTTCAGTATAGCCAGGGTTGCATGTACAAGTAATTAAAAATTCCTGAAGTGTTTGTACAGTCTGCATTGTTGCCACAGTTTTCAATATTATAAGTACATTCATCAACATGCTTAATTTAATTGTCTGTATGTATCTGTTAAATATGATTAAGTGCAGGCCTTTATAAGTAAGGTATAATCCATGTGAAGTTTGTCGTTAATAGTTTACTATTGATTCTCTTCTTATAAAAACTGAAACATATAGGACTTTGTGCTGATAATTCATCATTAATTCGTACTAGTTGAGATTTTTTCAGTTTCCTTATTCCTGAAATTTAAAAAATCCGAACATTTT
>NW_026865629.1:0-42279 GCF_026571515.1 Ruditapes philippinarum
ACAAATGATTTTTCATTTTTGAGAAAAAATGATCATGTAATTTTTAGATGTGTTCAAAAACTGAAAATATTTCTTAAAAGGAACACATTTGAACACAGTAACATTCATAAAAAATGAACTGAACACTACAGTAATGAAACTAAATAAGAAGAGATCTTTTATGGGTTACTAAGTTTCATTCATACAAATCCTTATTAATAAATTTGATATAGTATAGAGTATGAGGATATATACAGAACTCATATTTGAGCCGCGTCATGACAAAACCAACATAATGGGTTTGCGACCAGCATGGATCCAGACCAGCCTGCGCATCCGCGCAGTCTGATCAGGATCCATGATGTTCGCTATCAGTTTCTCTACTTGTTATAGAGTTTGTAAGCGAACAGCATGGATCCTGATCAGACTGCGCGGATGCGCAGGCTGGTCTGGATCCATGCTGGTCGCAAACCCATTATGTTGGTTTTGTCGTGACGCGGCTCATTTGTATTCAGCACTCATTATTACTTTCTGAACACAACCAAAATCATGAACAGTTACATTTAGGTCAGCACAAGTAAATTTACACTATAATATTTTATAATCATCCCTATCACTCTTAAGCAAAAGTGTAAAATTTGGTAATCAGTCTTTATTTTGAGTGCATTATAATTATAGAGGTTTTAGATTTTGAGTTCAGATGTTTGTAAAATGTAAATTATCATTCAGATCCATGCTCTTTATGCAATCTCATTAGAATAATATCCTAGCTTATAATTTTTTACCTTTCACTTCATAACATACAGTAAGAGAGCAAAACAAAAGTGAGGATCTGATCTTAATGAGATTGACCCTTTATGATAATATAAAAAGTCTTCATTGCAAATCAAAACTGAGCATTAGTTAACAATAATGCACTGAAAATTTTAAAATTGTTATGGATTTCTGTCATTATATTTTGCTCTAAGAGATTTAGATTTGTCTTGAATAAAAAAAAAGATATAACATTTGTACAAAATGGCTGTAAAATTAACCTGAAATAGGTTTATCCAAGGCATCTTGGTTAACAAATTTATGAAATTCACAAAATTTGTCACCGACACATTGTCACCTTAGTGCAGTAACTGCTTAACTCTGATTAAATTTAGAAGGACTTATTCTGTTACTGCACTAAGGTGAAGATATAGAAGTATTCAATATATATCAGACTGTATCCTGTTACTATTACAAGGAGAGGAAGAGATAACATTATTTAATCACAGTTCATTACATTTCACTTTACACTTAGAAATTGTTGATTGCACACCAGACTGTATCTACGAAACCAACCTGAAATAGAGACAATAAGTACATGTTACATTATTTTTCCGTAAAAACTGTATTTACCCACGCATAAGACGGATCACTTATAAGACAGGTGGTTCTTATTTTCCCTTAAAATGGTCAGATTATGCATTTACCCTCTTATAAACAGTGTCATATACATTGACCATCTTATAAACAGTTGCAATAAGATAAACAACAAAAACAGACTTGATCTTTTATAAATATCAAAATAATTTTAATCAGTTTATTTCAAAATCTTACAACACTGTACCCCATTTTTCATATTACCTAACAGCTATTGGTATGTGTACATGCAAGACCATAAAATTATTGCATGAATCCTTGGCATGTTGCCACTGTTGCAAAATTGCAGAAGCACAAAATTGCTATGTAGCATCATTACAACTTGATGTTGAACAATGCTCTTGTTTGAAAGATAATAAGGAGTTGAAGGATCTTTTTTCTATGTATTTGATGTCACAGAGGTTTATACTTTGTTTTCATTACAGAAATATTACATTGATAATGGGTAACTTGTTTTCATCACAATTTACATACCAGTTAGCTGTCACTGACATTAAAAAAGCTGAAAAATATAATTTACAAAAAAAGAAAACCTCAAATAAAATGATCTGGTTGATGAAACTGTAGCTTACTAGTACCTTGAATGTGTAAACATTACTATAATATTTATTAAAACAAAAAATAAAGAATCAATAAGAACGATTTTCAAAAATACAGATTCAAGTCTTTAACGATATATGTCATATACGGGGTGGTTAGGTATTTCTAGCCAAGAACAACGCTAATCATGAATAGTGTTTGTGCTTTATTTGCATGGAAATGCTAAGCAGACCAGAAAGAACATAGTCAATAGACAGACAGAGTAACATATGTCTTACTTCACATGTGTATGTTGAAGTTATTACATATCATTTTAACAAAGTTACTAAATAAAGTAAAAGTTAATATCTTTTACCGTTTTGGAAGCTTCATTGACAAGACAGTATGGTGTCCCTCCATTTTCAAAAAGGTTAACATAATTAAAATTTTTGAAGTTCATAATTGTGTAAATGAAATTAAAATTTACATTTTCAGAACTTTACTGTACTCATATCCTCTCATTGACTATGTTTGTATTTGATATACTAAACCTGGTTAATATAGCTAGGGGAATAGAAACAAGGGTAATAAACAGCAGAAATATCCATGAAATATATGATCACACATATATTATTGTCAAATAAAAAGTTGTAGTTGTTTTTAACTCACTTATGATAAATTACAACAGTTGAAAAAAGACCTTAAGTCACATTACTTTCAGACTTACATTGCTAAATTCATATCACTTATGTCTTGCCATGCTTTGAAATTAAAACTGCCTATTGACTTTTTAACTCATAAAAAGTCTTGTCCATCTTTTAACAAGACCAGTCATCATTTTTATAGAAAATTTTAAATATATGAACTGACAGAATAGCAAACTGTGCACGCCATGATGGTACAAATGCACCAGGGGAGCTTGGTCTGTACTGGTCATATGATGTAAAATCTGTTGTGGCTAGCAGGTTCAGGGTTAACGGGGTTCAATATAAAACAAGCTAAATTTGAGCAGCCTATTGTATAAAATCTGTAAGCTTGCATAAATGTGCAGTAAGATGACCTAATTTTATATGAAAATAATCATTGCCACCAGCATTGGAAAGAGTCTAACCCTTTTTAAAAAATATAATTCAATTTACAAAAATAAATGAATACCTGTATTTAAAACATTTTCTAGATTGAAATTTCAATTCAATTTTTTCAAGTAATCTGATAGAGAAATATGTTTCAACTAAAATTTCTTTAGTTATCAATGTGAATGTTGTATTACATTAAATTTCTATCATGTCAATTACTAAATACTCTAGAGTTCGTGAAATGGACTTCCCTTACTTTAAATTTCGAACTGTCATTTGCAAATTTAAGTTGACTTCAAAGGTCTATCATTACCACTACTAGCTATCAAGGGGTTAATGAAAATGGAATAAGGGCATGTTTAATATACAGAGCAAATGGCGGTAAAAAGTTTTTGGAAAAGTCTGCTTTTCTACATCTAATTTTACCTCACTGTCTATGTAATGTATATGAACATTTATTCATATCATTTTATACTGGTAGTGCCCTGTAATATCAAGTAAAATTTATTTTTGACCTCTTTCACTTACAATTGGAAGAAAATAGATTTTAACTTATTATTTTCATCAACATAAATAGTACCATTTCTTCACTGTAGAAAACAAATTCTGCCATAAAACATACCTGGTAAATAACCATAATTAAGGCAGTTGTTTATGTCTCCAAAATCATCAAGTTTCAAAATATTCCCTTCAACATTTTAAAAAATTTCCATAAATTTAAATCTATATATAATGCCACTGTATGTTTTCATTGTATGTATTTTTATCTATTTCTGACCAACAAAGCTAATAATTAAATTGATGATCCATTGTTTTAAACATGTGAACCTATTCACCCGATATAACAATTGTAATGCTTAAGAAGAACAATACATCTTAGGCCAGAATCATCGCTTAGCATGAACAGTTGAACACTATTATAAAGGTTTGAACTTTCACCTTAATCGATTTGCTTATGATTTGAACATATGACTTGAGATGCTTAGCTGTAACCTAAATATAAGGTCATTCAACATTCATAAGATAAAAAGCAAAGCCATTGTCTCTGCTAAATTTCCAACAAATGCACACTATAGTCTTGCAATGCACACAAAAAGTCATGCAGTTTTCAACAACTTTAATCATAAAACTGCCATCAGACCATTTCGAAATGCCATGTAATAGATAAAAAGTCATATGCTTTATCCATTATAAAAAATGTAAACTTATCATGCTCACAAAACTGGTCCAATATAACATAAAACCAGTCTAAGGTATAGAAACTTTGCTATTGGCCAATTTCAAATCATAGCTTTCCTATTGGTCAATTTCAAATCTTGTATATTTAACCAACCAATCAAATGAAAATGTTTCAGACAGGTTTCAAGTTTGAAACTGTTTAAAAGGTTAAACTCTTGGTTTTATTCATAAATAAGTAGAGGATTACCATGAGCTATTGTAGGGAAGACGGACAAAACCCCACCAGTTAAAACCCCACCACTCAAAATTTTATAGAGTGGACAAAACCCCACCACTAAATTTTATAGAGTGGACAAAACCCCACCACTAAATTTTACAGAGTGGACAAAACCCCACCACTTACCAATTATTGGGCAAGATTTGATGAATTAAAATATATATAATATACAGTACACATTTTCACATTTTATATTTTAATTTCAATATAACATTTGTGTAATACTGGTATAAGAGATTATACAAATAATTTACAAACTGTTAAATCAACATCAAAGAGTAGTCATTTATTTGAGATTGTGCCACATTTATGACCTTGAATTATCCATTATTTTAAGTTTCTTCAAATTCATGTATTCAATTTATTTATAAAAAAAATAAACTACTTACTATTCATCAAGAATGTAGCACATTTTCATCAATTAATGATTAGAAAATAGCACATTTTGATAGCACATTTCTAATTTATTCAGTTCAGACAATTTTCCATCATTGTACTTCATTGTACTTAGTTTAAGTGGATACTGTGGCTGATAGCCTGAAGAAACTCGGGTACAGTCTTCTCCTTATTGATGAGTTGTTCACACATTCTTTTGAGTTTCATCTGCTGCACAATTGTTTGTTTTTTAACATGTTTACAAGAAAGTTATGTCCACTCTATAAAACTGAAGTGGTGGGGTTTTGTCCACTCTATAAAATTAAGTGGTGGGGTTTTGTCCACTCTATAAAATTTAGTGGTGGGGTTTTATCCACTCTATAAAATTTTGAGTGGTGGGGTTTTAACTGGTGGGGTTTTGTCCTACATTCCTATTGTAGCTCTCCGTCCAATTCCTATCTGCTTAAATTGTAAATTATTTACATGTATATATATCCTTGAATAAAAATATGTTTAAACCAACTATGTACCTTACACTGTAAAACAAGGTATGAAATTTTCTCTTTTTTTCAAATACATGTACAAAAACAATGCAGTTAATAGAAACAGTTCTATATTGCTACTTCATCATGTCACACACTGCATGGCAATTATACCTACAGCTGAAAACTCTGTTCTGTAAACAAAATAGCATTAGGAACAAAGAAACTCTTAAAATGGAGCAGTTTTTTTCATATGTAGACAAACATTCAATTATACAGTTGCTATCATTAATAGAATTCATTCAATTTTGCAACCTCTTCTTTGATCTATTGATTTTAAATCAATTAGCAAAGAAACAATTACAATGTACTGCAAAATTGTTCCATATACAGAAACTGGTCAAGAGATTCACGATTTAAGGCTGCATGTATGTGCATCCAACAACTGAAACAAAATTGTCTTCACAAGATTGTGTGTTCTGAAATATTCTTATGTTTATATAAAAGAATAACTTTTTACCAAAATTAAAAACATGTCATTTACTGTTTTCCTTTTTTTCTACAAATTTTATCCACGATTTATAACTTACCAAGCTTTTGTTTTAGGTTTAAGCTCCTGAATTATGGCATGAATGACATCTGTTGTTGTGGCTTGACCTCCAAGATCCGGCGTATGAACCTGAAATATTTCAACCATTTGTAAACATGAATGGCATAATGGTTACTATAACCTTACTAAACCTGTTGGGACCAGGACCGAAAGTAATGAGCATTTGGCCAAGCCAGTCAGCACGTTTTGTAGACTGGCCTGGCTCTATTAAGTTGGTAGCATAATTATTGTATTCTTATTTTGAATTTCCTCTTCTTTGAAAGAACTATTTTAAAACACCTCTAATGAACTGCTTCAAATTAAAAGCTAGACAAATAAAATTTAGCAGGTGAATGTGACCATGCTGTGCAATGTTGGTAGCTCAATTTTTGTACTTTTTATTCTGTTCAATGTATAAAGCAAGGCCTATTAAATTCAGGAGTGCAAGAATTAAATGTTTAGATTTTATTATTTCATCGACTTTGTTTGAAGATTGAAATATAATTCAGTATAAATGAATATAAACGGTATCATTTGTCCAGTATGACCCTGACCTCTTGAGGAAAACTTAATATAATTAACACAGTGATACAGAAGCACGCCAGTTTACTGTCCAAATCCTTTAACCATTGACTTGTGTTTTAATACATCGTTTTTATCAATAATTCAAACAATAAACCAATGGTGAGTAATAAATTCACCCTCAAATATATGATTCAGGAGTGGCTTCGTTGAATTCCTGTAATTAGCAAACTTATTGCTGTTAACGCAGCTTTTGTCCAAAAGTAAATAACAACCACCAGGGATTCAAAGGAAATCTTAACAGTAGAATCATTAATTAATTAACTTCATGCATTCACATTTTACTAAAGTTAGACAATATTTTTTACTATTTATTGTATCATTTGTATTTCTTATTTGCAATTAATAGAAGAAACATAAACATACTAACCTTTTTTTCATTGAGAACGTTAAGAACTGATTCCCTGATCAGAGTTGCGTGTCTGTAATGTCTGAAAAAGTAAAAATACCAATTTAAACATAGTGACAATCTTCTTATAATTGTTGTTCAGAAATGGGTTTCAATGTCACTTGCCAGTTTACAAAGAAATTTTTAAAATGATTTATGCTGGCCAAAGAAATCTGAAAATTAAATATACTGGCCAAAGAATGAACAACATTTGCTAGAATATCTGCATTATTTGCTGATCTGGTGTTATAACCTAAACAACAAGGGACGAGTTTTCAAGCTGTCTTTTTTAACCAATATAAGGCATTTTTTTAAACAATCCTTTGTAGGACCACACCCTTCCGAGTTAGTCCCTCACCAGAAAAAAAACATTAAAAAAACCCAACAAAAAACAATGGGCACTACCATAGTAATGACACAGAAAATCTTTGTATATATTATACACATGTGTTCTACAAATTTGTTGGACTTAAGCACAAGTAATGAAAACTTAAGTCACTGGGTCACACCTCATGTACTGAAAAGAAAAATGCTTCAAGTGACTGAATCAACTATATATGTCCTTTATTCAAAGATAGTCTCTAAAAAAGGTTAGACATTAGACATTTTCTTACATACCCTAGATAGTCCAGCATATCACAGCTAGCCAACAGCAGCCCAGTGGGATTTGCAATGTTCTTCCCTTTCAATGACAAACCAGTGTTTCTAGTTCCCTATAACAAACATGTCCGTATTACACTGTTATTACAATATCAATTACTATATCAATATAATTTGATAACTGAAAATGTAATTATTTTATTCAAAAAAGTTTGACAGGTAAATAGTGCAAGAATCTATACTTACCATTCTAAAATAAGCATAAATCTATGACTATTTCAAAGCTTTGGGTCAATTATCTTTAATTGTTGTAATTTTGTCCTATGTAAATATAACGTAAGTTTGCTCATACATGTATATTCTTCATAAAACTGTCTCAACCATCCTATAATAAGGTTGTGCTCTTAAATTACAAAATTAACTTTTCAATATCACAAAGTCAGGCCATTTTATACTTGACAAAGTTGAAGACAATACCGTTAATTGCCGATTCTGTGTAATGTTTTTTCCAGCTATAATTTTGGAGGTGTAGCTGGCTCTAACCTAATCAGTATAGGCTAATTAGTTTAGGATTAGGCATAAACTATGTAAAAATTTTACCATTTCAAAGACAGCATACTCCTCCCCAACATTAACTCCGCCCACTACACCAGAACCTCCCACTAGCCCTGTTGCTATGTTACTGAGAATGTTACCATACAAGTTAGGCATCACAAGCACATCAAACTGCTGGGGTCGTGACACCATCTGTTAATGCAAAGTTAATTAACTTTAGCACAAGTACTATTTCTCACATTAATAGCATATATATTATTTACAAGGGTTAGAAGTCATTCCAAAAAGGTCAAACTGAAAAGTATAAAAGAGGGAGTTCAATACTGAATTAATTGAACAAGTTGTATAAAAATATAATTATCATTTGAGCCTTTGGCAATATTATTTTATTCAACGACTTTTATGAATCTTGTCAATAAAGCTACATGTGTATACCAAAATAACATTTTTATCTCACATATTCTAAATATGAACAGTTCAAAGTAAAATTGTTTTTCATAGGTGTTCTTATACTGTAATGCTAACATTTAACATGAGCATACCCTTTGTTTGAATAATGCATACAATGTCACATCAAAATATATGCATAGCTGAGCAATACCATATTTACTGAGCCAGAAAAAGAAAAACTAATAGTGATAAAGCACATTTAACAATGATTTATATACCTGCATACTAGCATTATCAATGATCATATCGTTAAACTCAATCTCAGGATAATCTTTTGCAACATTCCTACAGCAATTCAAGAATAACCCATCTCCAAGTTTCCTGAAAAGAAATGATGACATTACTCAAAACTTCTCAAAACAATATTTTTATATGTAATGAATGATAATTTCAAACAAATTTGAAGTACAATTTTCTATGATAGTGAAGTGTCAGTTCTTCTGCAGATAATTTCTATACCAGAAAGAGGTTAATAATTGAAGTACTAATGATAAAATACTTCTTAATACTTCTAGAGATGCATTGAGAGAAGCGAGAACATCACATCATTCCTTGTTTCTTTGAACAAATTCAAGTTCATAGGCTTTCTGTCTGTTATCATGACCCTTTAATTAAACTTATTTTTTAATATTTTTTCAAAGTAGGATTTTATGCCACCCTGACTCTATAAATTTCAAACAACATTTTTCGAACTGGATTTTTTGAATCAGCTACAAGTGGGAAAAGGTGGCTATGGATACATAGTATAATTAATGTTCTTTTGTATAATTAATGTTCTTTTGTATGATTAATGTTCCTTTGAACAGTTTTGATTGCAGAGTTCCTATATCATTCAGAGAACTTGACCGAGGTGGCTGTGTGTGTCAGACAGTATCAGTAATGATTATAGCTCTTACATAATGTTTGCCTTGTGTACAGCTGTGACTTTCTTCCTCCCATGTTTCTGTGCATAATCAAATGCATATCTGGCAATATTTGTAGATTTAGCTGCTGTGATGATTTTCAGACTTTCAATAACACCATCAACACTCTGAAACACAATTATTTGTGCAAAAGTAAAAAATATCCTACATTTTTCAAACAACCTAACTTAATCTTTATGTCAGCGGATGACAGAAATGTGCAGCTTGATCAAGATTCTACCAACTGAGCTATGCGGCAGCTTACACATCTTCTCACCTTATCTGTGAACAGTTCCTTACTGTAACATTTACCAAACAAATATTTTCTCAGGCTTACCTAGAGGTCAACAAACAATGCTGATGTTATATTGGAATTTTCTAGTATAAATGTTGGAAAAAAGCAGTTTAACCTATAGGTACTTTAAATCTTACATGAGCTGATACCTATGTAAATATCATTAAACAATCAATGTGGGATTTATATATATATATATGAAAGACACTAAATACTTTTATAAAGCTTAAATTTCTTATCCCTCCAAAGGTAAAGGTGAGAACAACTCATCTAAGCCTCTAGCAAAGTCAGGCCAGTCTGTATACCAATAATACTTTTTCATGTACAGAATATAACATCGGCAGCTTAATCTTAAGTATTTTGGTATTAAATAATCTTTTTTTTGGTAATGTTTTAAATCACCGACACCATTGAAGTCATATGGTAACTTTCCAGTTTTGATGCACGTAGGAAGAGCTAAGCTGTCTCTAATATCCTACCAGTCATAATTTCTGGTACATGCAGGCCTCTTTTAATACTTTAAACCCCTCAATCAACAAAATTTTGAGCTGCACCATGACAAAACTAAGATAGTGTGTTTGCGACCAGCATGGATCCAGACCAGCCTTCGCATCTGCGCAGTCTGATCAGGATCCATGCTTTTCACCTACAAACAAGTTTAGAAACTGACAGCTAATAGCATGGATTCTGATCAGACTACGCAGATGTGCAGCCTGGTCTGGATCCATGCTGGTCACAAAAGCACTTTGTTGGTTTTGTCATGGCGAGGCTCATTAAATGGTCAATTCCAAGATAATAGGGTTAATGGTATGCTGTAAGTCTGCTTATTGTTTCATCAATTCAGACATTAATGTATACCAAAGTTTACCTCATGTTCAAGGTTTGAGTATTCGCCCTCTGTGTTTTCTCTGATTAGGATCATGTCTATATCCTGGTGCCGAGTTGGTACTCCAGGTAAAGACTTACATCTTACAACATTCGCAAAGAGATTCAGGTCCAGTCTGAAATAGGATTTTATAATATCTTAAATAAAGAACATAGTAAACTTTAAAGATAATCCATATTTCAGGATTAATGAAACTTAGAATAAGTTCCTCCAACATTTATTTTGCTCCATTTTATTTAGAAGATATAACAAATAAAAGAGATGTGCTTAGTGTACATACAGTTTTCATGATTCTATATTACTTTTTGCAACTTTAAAAATAAATTTTAGTTTTATGTTTTTCTTCCTGTCAACCATTACAAATCACTGTTTGTATGGCTACAAGTATGTATGTATTGTTTGGTTTGATGAAAATTAAATCAATGATTGTTATGTTAATTATAAAAAATCAAGCCTCACCTGGGTGTACTCCTTAGTGAATGATACATTTAACTTAAAACAGAACTCTAATTAACTTAAACATCTGTTTCATCAAAATCTTGACAATAACAATACAAGTGAATGACAAAACACAAACCTTAGTTTTACATTCATAGATGCTACTGAACTGTCATGATTCGTTGCTATGTTACCTGTAAACAAACACAACTAATTTATAATTAAACCAGATTACAATATCAGTCCAAAAACATACTCATAGGATTCAATGGCAATAAATGAAAACAACAAATTAAAGAATTAAAAAAAATATATGTGATATTAAATTCCTGCAATTTCGTTACTCCATAGACCTGGGTCCCAAGGTTATGAAGAAATTATCTAGGCTCAACTTTGACCTCTAGTATTTGATTGGTCAAAAACTCCCACAGAATGTACACTGACCAATGAAAATCCTGAGATCTGAGACAGAACTCAGAAAAAGAAGTTTTATAATCTGAAGACATGGATACTGAATTCACCAAGACCTCTTGGTATGCCACGTTTATTGAATTGACAGTCTGCTCGCTAAGCTCAATAGGGACAGCATACATGATTGAATTTGTAATCTAAAGTAAAGGTTGCTGGTTCAATCCTCAAGTGAGGCAAAGTCTTTCTGTGATAACTGACCTCAGACATTGAATAAAATGTTCATTTGACTCTCACTTCTGATTCAAAAAAAAGTTTGTGAGAAATCAATGACTATGAATACTGGTTAGCTATCCACCTAAGGTTGTTAGGTGCCCCGACTGCCGAGATAAAACCAACCATGTGTTGAAATCGACATAAAGATCAGACAAACATATTCAACTGATTCACTTAGTTTTCAAATTAAATAGCATATCAATCCAATGTCACTTTTTTGATAATTTGATAGGAGTATTAACAAACAAATTTTTATTTTGCCATTGCAAAAAAAGGCCCCTGTTTTGGTTTTATTTAAATGTTTTACTTTAATGCTTACTCATGGAGGAGTTAAATGTTTTCTTTTCAAAGCATACATACATGTATATATTTTTTTTACCTCATCAAAGAAAGTCTTAAGGTTACCTAGAACTCGGCCAGTTGGATGTGTCACCTTGTAAACAGCATAGCGGTCATCGCCGACGCTGTCAACAAAAGTAACCCCTATATGTCGCCTTTTTCAAGGCGACACAACCAAATGATAGGTGTTATTTAAAAAGAAGATATTAGATTCTAATTTAAATATTATGATTTACCTTTTATAGCAACTCCATTCCTGCCCACGGAGAGTAAAGCCTGATTGAGAAACTCTTCATCTGTTATGTCAGCATTTATATTCACCTCTTCAAATACGACTGGAGCTCCAGCATATCTGTATTATATAAAATAACACAACTCTATCTATGTAAATAATCACCTCTGGTCCAAAATACACATGAATATAAGTACAATATGATACACATGTATTGAATGTTATTTCACAACATAAGATTAGAAAGAGTTCGTTCTTTTCAACATGTGAAACACAAACACAGATCATTTAAAAATGGTTTCTTCACTTTGTGAGTTCAACAGTGAATTAAAATCAAATGATGTTCCATTTGATTACCAACTGTAGAAATAACTAGTAGAATATCATTACGCTTAGAACATTGAAAAAATAATCAATAATAAATGAATAAAAGTTAATTTTTACTTTCTTTAAACTGTACATAATGTTTCTCATGTCTAAATTATGAAAACTTAAATACTTATTTCTAAATTTATTGAAAAGTTAAACTAAAGTTAAGTCATATGCATTAAAAAAAGTGAAATCGAAGATTATGTACCTGAATATGTCATGGACATGTTTAAGGAGCTCTGGGCCAACACCATCCCCAGTTAAAGCAGTCACTGTATTTCTTCCTCCATACTTGCCAAACTTCTGCAAATAAAACGAAGTTATGTTCCATCTGTTATTAAATTTATGAAACGGTACTATTTTGAATATGACGGATCAGTTAATTGTACATCACATGTCTATGTACTGGAGACATGATACAGAAAATTTTACTAGCTCATCTTTTGAAGAATCAATTTTAGTATAATGAACTTTTCTCCTATATGTTTTGGATAGAGTTTTTTCATGTAATCATGTGATGAATTATGAAATAACCTGGGTAAAATGTATAAGGAATTGCAAGTTGTTTTCTGAATGAATGAAACATTTTCCTTTTTGTCTATTCTGGGTTAAAATTTCAGTAATAACAGATTGGGAATGTTGCTGAAATACAAATGTTCACATATTTACAATCTGAAATGAGTTCAATACAGATAAACATATTAAAATAATAATGAAGTCACATTTTATTTATAAAACTACAGCAGATGGTTATCTTTATGTTTACCACAAAACTTCATATACTTTCATTGCACAAGAATATATACTGAAAGTAAGGTTCATTGAAATAAACATACTAACCTATAATAATACATTCACTTAACTCAGTGAATACATACGGTCTCCAATAAAGTGAAGGATAGTGAAACAGTCTACCGATGCACAGGAGGGTACTAAAATAACAGCATCAACATGTTCACATCAACATGGGGAACCATTATTAACTACTGACATAACCAAAACTTAAATTTATGCACATAAATAATGGAAATTAAGCAACTAAACTTTACCTCAACAGAAGCTCTAGTAGCTGTGACTTGATTCCTCTGAGGTAAAACAACCTAAAATAAAAGTAAATTTATATGTATAATAATTGAAAATTTCAATCATAGACTCATAATATATTAATTTTGTGCAATATGATTTATAGACAAAAAAGGCATTAACTAAAGAATCAGAATATTCGATTAATATCTAAGGTTGATATTATCAGGTGTTTTAGATTATTCTATTTTTCTGTTTCAGTCCAAACGTCTAATTAGATGTCTGTTTATGAGGGAATATAATAGGCTAAATAGCATGTTTTTACACATACAGTAGTCAGTTCATTTCATGATTCCCCAAATTCCGGTCATTTTAGAGGTTTGATCAAGTAGAAATACAGTGTAAGAAACTTACACTGACAGTCTGTAAACATGATTTGGTGGCAAATCACTTGAGGGTTTTTATGAATAAAAACATTATTTCATAAATCATATTGTTTAACTGACACACAATCAAATAATCTTAAACATAGGAGCTAGTCAATTGCACAATGAATACTAGCCTGTGTTCTAGATTCACCCTGTTCTTGATTCAATATAATTAATGCCATTGGAGAAAGACTGAAATAAAGTGTGGTACACATGGTCTTGAGCATCAAACTCCTAATCCTGAAGTCCAGATCATGGGTTTGAATCCCACTACTGGTGCAATTACCTGTTATGACAACCATGAAGGATTCTACTAGTGTTACTGTAACTTAAAGCCTGTTTCAAGGTCCACAAAATATTGATTGTCATTAATGGCATGGAGTTTCTGTGTTAATGGGAAAACGAGACAAGCGATTGACCTTTTCGAAAACCTAGCTTAACACCGTTTTCCGGTACGTTACGGATTTAGCTCTGGGGAATTACACCAAATGAAGAACATAACACAACTACATAATATTTCTATTTTTCATCTTTATTTTACCATTTAAGGTGATAAAATTGATGTGTTTGAAAATTATCAATATTCATGTAATAGCTATCGCATTTTTAAAAAAAAAAAAAATTGTATATAATGAAAATCAATTAAATTAAAACAGTCGTAGTAGCATTTTCCATAATAAATAGCATAAACTTATGTAATTACTTTATTTTTTTATGGAATTATTCATACAATGAATTCAATTATTTTCTTACAAAGAAATAACTGTTTTATTTCACTTTAATTAAAATAGGCCAAAAACATACAGAGTTCATTATTACAAACCATTAGTTGAATTCCCCAGAGCTATGTAGAGAAAGTACTGGCAAACGGCATTTAGCTAGGTATTCCATTCCTGAATTTACATAAGATTGCAATCTTGAACAGGCTGGTGAAAATGCCCTATGGGGCTTAGACATAAAATATCATATTACTAGAAAAATAATTAATATGTTTCTTCCTAACTTTTTTTTATCAAGCATTGATATATGATACAAATCAAAATCAAAATATTTTGGTTATCTTTTATTTTCTTAGAATTATTTCCCTTTTTCCCATTTTCTAGAAACAAAATTTTTGAAGTTCATAAAAATTATATTGTAATGTAAAAGTCTAAATAAAAATGTGTCCAACAACTTCATTTTGCGCCAATACCTTTATTCTATATACATGTATTTGGATTAAATATTCTGTTTCTGGCATTTATATTTGGACAATCTTTTGACACTGAACATTATACTTTGAAGTTTTCCCTCTGAAAACTGAATGAAATGTATGCTGACAGGTGTTGGCGCAATGAATTACAGGTGTTCGCGCAATGAATTAGAGTATAAAGAAGTTGTTTAACCTATTTTGTTTTACACTTTGCTTATGTAACATACTTTTTAAGGACTTCAAAAATTATGTGTTGTAAAAACATGAAAAAAAGGGAAATAAATCTCACAAAAGTGACAGTAGTCAAATGTTTTTCTTTCTGTTTATATCAAATATTATTCTCAACAAACAAACAAAGTTTAAAAGAAATATATTTACTTCTTTTCTAGAAATATGATTTTTTATGACATAAGCCCGATCACGCATTTTCACCAGCCTGTTGAAGGACTGGTCACTGATGAAATCATGCAGGGATCAATCCACCTTACAATAATGTCAAACCTTTTGTTGGGGCATAGACATGTCTGCCAATCAAAATCACAAGAAACTTAAAAAGAATTGTTTAAAAGACGATAAAAAAAGAATATTTAACCCTTTCACTGCCAAAGGGACGGCTTAAGCCGCTCCTGTTATTTTCAGCGTATTTGCCATATGGACGACTTTAGCCATTTCTATAATAATAATAGTAATAATAATAAATTAATAATAATAAAAATAATAATAAATGTAAAGAAAATACACCCATAAACAATTTTCATATGAACTAGGTAAATAACCGAGGTATATCGAGTGAAAAAAAGGGGTTGTTTCCCTTATCTTCGAGTAAAATTGGTATATCATACGCTAAAACAATACAAATTAAGCCATTTTTAAACCTCTAGTTTGTTGTGATTAAATGTCCGATTTTAAAAATTATTACATCAATGGAAAGCTTGGGATCTTAGCTTTGTCAAGTATATAATTTTACATATCTTTTGACACCAAAGTATTTAAATTAACTGTTAAACCTACCATATGTCAGCCCATTTAACATACGATTTATATAGTGAGATACGCAACCGGTTATCTTTACTCGAAAACCTACTGATAAGAATAGCCTGTCGTCTACTAGTTGGGGAAAGTGTTTATCGGTGTATTATACCATCAACAATAATTATTATTATACTAACATATTTGGAAACATATATAATTATCATAATACTAATAACAAATAATAATAATTATATTAATTAATAATATCATAAGTAATTTCTTAGAAAACCCTCTGGCAAATACGTGAACAATAAAACAATAACCCTCTGGCAGCGAAAGGGTTGAAGATGTTAAATAAGGATGACATCAAAAATGATTTTTTTCATACATAGGGAAGATCTAGTCCTATAAATATGACGTCGCTTTGAGATATTTTGCTTCTGGGCAAGGCTTGCCCAACTAAGACTATCAACAAGCCGATACTTCTAATATTTTGGACTAAGGGAAGATCATGAATGACAAATCTCTGTCAACCCAATGGTTTGAAACAGCAGTATATAATGTAAACAACCGAACCTATAAACAACTGTTAAGGTGTTGAAGTATCGTTGGCCGATTGAATTTTACTTTTTTATATACCCCACCCACTAAAATATCATTGTGCATAATATAATTTTCTTGATTTCAAGATTTCATTTACAAAAACAATTTAATTATCAATGGGCGAAGTTGTGCAGTAAGATTTTCAATATAGAAATTCCGTCAAACAATATTACCTGTGGTGAAACTCTCAGATTTTTAAGAAGTTTTTGAAGTTGAATCGAACGCCGTATGGACGCAGCCATGTTTGTCCTTGACCTCCGCTAAGCGATGAACACCGAATGTTTCCGAATGTTGGAGCCATCTGTCAAAATGGAAAACAAATTAAGGTACATTTATTTCATTGTCCTCTAGTTGCCTTTGATGATGACAATCTTATTAAAATATTTTAAAAAGAAGGATCTGTATTAAAATTTTGAAATTTGATCATGCTTTTTGTTTTCTATTGTGAACAATATTTTTTTTGAATGTAAAGTTGTCTATTTCTGAATTAGGCACTGAACATTTGAAGAGCTGACTGTCACTATAATGTTAACTCTCCACATTATGATGTTAAATTATTATGTTTAAAAAAACAATAAGTTTGAAAATATAGAAGATAGCTGCAATACAGTCTGCACTGTCTAAGGAAATGAACTGATGCACTGTTATGGAAATGGTTAGTATATAAAGGAAAGAAGATTTGACCCATACACTTCCCTTCATGGTGTGCACGTGACTCAGAGTGCATAGGTCACCTAGTTAGGTCACTTAACTGGTGTGACCTAACCAACGGCAAAGGGTGTGGCTCTACAAAGTGCTGCTGCCTCCAGGAAGAGGTGCCTTTTCTTCTTTTGTCTTCTGCGTTTAAGAATAAGATATGTATCTCTAAGCTCCAGCAAGAGGTGGTTTTGACCCCTGGTGTTGCTTTGAAGTTTGTAACAACCGTGGTTAGCCAAAATCATCTTTCCTGCTTTGGTGCCATATGACCTTAATTGTGTTGGTACACTGTAAAACCAAACAAAACAAAACGATAGTCAGCTGTTTGTTAGTGCAATGTATATGTTAGCATGTCAAAAATATTTACATTATACATGGTAAAATAGGCTTAAACATGATAGCATTATAATGTTTTGAGCCAAAATTCTTTGAAAGATCAATTGCTGACAACATTGTTCTTAGGTTTCAGACAGTTGTCTTGGTAACAGAATTAAACTTATTAAACAGCATGGTTTGAAATAGTCTCAATATTTCGACAGCAAGACAGACCGATTTTATAATCTGATATTTCATAGATGTCTGTCTTTAAAGGGCGACCATCGTCTATATAAAAAAAGCCCTAAAGCGCACAATTCATTGGGCTAGGTTTGAAATAAATGCTTGTACATATGATCAGGTTATCTGATCATTGTCAGTGTCTTGCATACTATTTGCACATTAAAATGGATAAATGGATTATAACATACATGTACCTTTATAGGGAAAAATTGCTTGGGAGCTCCATATCAGTGGTTCAAGTTGCTTATTTAATACATTGCTGTAGATTTGAAACTAGTCTTGGAATTTCCATTTTTCATATAAAGAAGTATGTCTTGCAAGTTAGTGGAAGTAGGATTTACTCTGTTCGCAGGTGCCTTAAATAACTTGTGCCTTTGATATTTAACACAAATGGGCATTTGAAATGTTCCTCCACCTGTAATACTGGAAAGTTAACTTGTGAATTTTATAGTCAATTTGACTAGCCAAGGCAAATAGCTGTGTAAATAACACAAGCCTTTACTGATTATAAGACTGCCTTAGAGAATTTGTATATCATACAGCTTAGAATAATTCTCAATTTCTTGATGTACATGTATCATATATGATTGTGAGATAGCTGTTGTTTAAGTCACCGACCTCCAGCTGATATTATTATCTATGTGTTATTTTACTTTGACACAAAAGCACATTTCCTGTCATGGTGTGAATATTTGATGTAATCTTTGATAAGCTTCTAGAGAAGTGCCTGGAATGACAGATATATGGTATATACAGTACTGATGTCAATAGATAATTACCTTTTTCATCTATAGCTTATTGTCAGCATGTTAGACTTGATTTATTGGATATCACATGAAGCTGTGTTTAATGATACAAATGTAATACTTTTTTCAGGTGCATAATGTGTACATATTATTTCAAAAAAGAAGAAGATAGGCTAGATGTAAGAGCCATCTGATAAAGAAACAAATTAAGGAATTCAATTTTCAGGACCAGATTACAGGTATGTTATAGAATTTTTAAACAATTATTTATATACTGGTATCTAATATAATTATTTAACATTTTAATATATAAATAATTTTGCTGGAAAATATCAAATTGTAAATTTTGGAAAAATATCAAATTGTAAATTTTGGGAAATTGTCAAATAGAAAATTTTGGGAAAATGTCAAATTGCAAATTTTATATCAAATTGTAAATTTTGTAAAAATATGAAATTGTTAACTTTGTGAAAATATCAAATTGAAAATTTTGGGAAAATAAGGGACACAAAATTCTGCAACACCGTCAAATTTAGAAACATTAATTTTTTACATCCTGAATATTAAAATGATATATATATTAATATCTTGTCAATTTATCGTGATTTAACAGACATTAATTTGCCTTTGCAAAATGATTGTTTGAATGGGGTTTTTCAGCATAATTATAAAAACTAGAACTGTTTTATATATATTTAAACATTTTTAATACATAATCTATTTGTTCTTATTCATTTGATATTATATCTACAGTATACTTATATAATGATGTACTAAAAGCATTTACATCACAGCCTAGAGGTATACATGTATATGTATTCAATAAACAATGCCATGAAGAAATTTGACACCACTTTAATATAAACTTATACATGTAGATATTTTACTTTTAGAAATATTACAATGTATTTAGAAGACATAGTTTTCTTTGCTAATCTTGAACAATTATTTCTATTACTTTTAATTACATGATAAACTTTATATAACTACGTTAAACAAAGACTTCATTGCTGTCTGAGTAAAGTGTGGGAACATTATATATATTATAATAAGGGTTATTTATTTCTGATAAGAAATTTAGTGATTATCATATTGACAGGATGTTTTCATGCTGATAAGACGATAAATGACTTCTTGACTGCTGATAAGATGTTAACATAAGCTGCTGATAAGAATGTGATTGTGATGCCTGCATTCTGATAAGATTATTTAATTAATAACTAGTATATGTATTTTCAGCCAATGAAATTCTTTTCCCTATGTGATCCAGCCAATGAAATCATTTTCACATACACTTTAGCCAATGAAATTCCTTTTGACAAGTGATTCAGCCAATGAAATCATTTTTAGATGTGACACAAGATGGAGTATCATGGGTTATTAAATAGCCGTGTTCTCACTGCAATGAGAAAGAGGGACATAGAAAAAGTTCAGCAGTTACTTCTGATGCCAAACTTTGACCTCAACTATTCATCAAAAAAGAAAATCACCCCTTTGATTCTTGCAGCAAAATTAGGTAGGCTTTTACAATTGCAATTGTGCTTACTTTTAAAAGTTTAATTTTAAAGTAATTTTTCTGGTCAGAAACTAAATCACATTGACAGTATGTTTAGGTCATATAGTGGCTTTAAGGTTATATAGTGGCTTTCAAGGTCACATGACAGCTTTCAAGGTCAGCTTTCAAGGACATATGGTGGCCTTCCAGCTTAACCAAAGGTACCTTGATAGATCCACCAGCTTTCACTGAGCTATTTACTCAGCTGTCTGAGATGAAATTTTAATAAAACCCTGTCCTTAAACAGGAATTAATCAAATTGACAGTCTTAATATCTTTTTATTGTACAATCAGTACATATCTTGTGAAAATTTCCCTTATTAAAGCCATGAATGATTAAAAGATGGAGAAGTGTATTTAAGACATATAGCTTGGAGAGGGTTATATTTCACATGGTAACAATATGTAAATTTTTCATATAACAATTGTGGGGTAATACTATGTACATAAAGGTCATGATCAGTATGTTAATATTAAATAACATATTTTCAGGATTGTTGAGTGTTTGTGAAAAACTGGTATCCTTGAAAGTAGAATTATCCTGCTCGGATCTAGACGGACGGACAGCTTTACACCATGCTAGTTACCATGGTTTCACAGATATTGTAAATCTGCTGATAGCAGCTGGATGTCATGTTAACAAGGTAGGCTTATGTGATTAGGATATTGACTAAACCTTAACCTGCTGTCAGCAACAGATTCTACCCATGTTAACAGTACAGACCAAGAATAGCCAACACATCCATGCTGTTTGATCATGGTCTGCACTGTTTGCTATTCAGTCAATTCATATTTTGAATTTTTCCTAAAACTAACAGGGGCATCCATAGCTGAATGGTTAAGGTAGTTGATTCTAAACCACTTGTCCCTTAAGCTTAAGGTTCGAATCCTGACAGGGACTTTGTATTCTTTCATGTGTGGATTCTATCCAGTTTAGCTTATAGAATGTCATTGGTTCTTCTCAGGTGCCCCTTAAATTCATGCCTGAAATAATTTGCGGCCTTCCTCTAACAGTTCCTCTACTAGTTAAGCTGGAAAGTCACCATATGACCTATACTGTGTTACTGTATAGTCATGTCCAGATTAAAAGATCATAAGTCATGTCTATTTAAGATATTTGTGTAAAGATAATGATTAAATGTTTTATGTGCAACTTATATTAATTAGTGCACGATTGGTTACATTTTCAGTTAAATCTATATAGTCATGGGTTATTGCTATATACATTATTATGTTTTTACAAACATATTCATAATCTGTCGGATATTTAGTTCCATATATTATACTGGCATTTAGTCACTTAGTTATAGCCTATATCAAATAAGTGATCTTTTATTTTCAAGGTTAACCAAGAAGGTGACCTTCCCCTTCATGAGGCTGTATCCAATGGTAACGTTGAAACTGTAGAGGCTTTGTTGGCAGCAGGAAGTGATATCAATAGACCTAATCAGGTGACAGGAAGTACACCTCTTGACCTGTCTGTACTGCATGAGAGAGCAGACATTGTCAGCACATTATTAAAGGGTGGTGCTAATGTTCATAGGTATGCATAATTGCAAAGTAGATATTATTTATTAGTTAGTGTTTGATTCACATTTACTATTGATTTTATTAAAGTAATGTTGATGAAATATTGTTTCTGTACCATTTTGTAAGTGCAATATCATACCTTGAATAATAACCTCAAAATAATATCTTAATGGAAGAGGCTTTTGCATAGAAAATAGCTTTTTTGACATATTTTCAGAGAGCTGTGTCCTTAATAAGACAGTAGATGTCTTACAATAGGTCTCATGCAATACATGTGTAATATTTCTTAAATTTACTTGAACTTTCATTTATTTCTACAGGAAATCCAGTGCTGGAGAAACGGCTCTACATTTTGCTGTTCAGGTTGGCTCTCTTAAAATCATAGAATACCTGCTAGGTGCTGGCGCAGATATTAACAGTGTGAATAATCTTGGGGAGACCCCTCTAGCACTTGCTGTTCAAGAGAAGAAATTGAATATTGTGAAATATTTAGTAGAAGCTGGTTGTAAGTTTGACCATTCGGAATATCTATCACCAATGTACATAGCGTGCCGTCAGAACAGTCAAGATATCATTAGTTACTTTCTATCGGAGGGAGTCAATTTAAGCCGCGACAGGTGGCTTATGAGATATACATACTTAAAATTGGAGGAGTCTAACCCAGAATTATTGGCATTTGTGTTCCACCGATGTGAAAATCCACTTACGCTAAAAGAGATCTGTCGAAGTAGTGTTCGTAAAGCATTACAACCAAAACTAAAGGAAAAAGTTTATCGCCTAAAATTGCCAAAATCGCTCGAGCATTGGGTAGCTAGTGATATAATTCACGATATTTTTTAATTGTATTGTACTTATGTGCCAAATGTTTTGCCATTTTAACAAACCTGAGTTTTAACCAAGCTATTTTAGAGATTTGTTTTCTATGATTGAAAATATGTTATTATAAGCATTTTTTATGAAATTGTTATTCGGTCTTAAAGGGTAATATTTTGTAGAATTTTTGTCAGGATTGTACAGTTATCTTTAACAAGTGTTTAAATTTTGTTGTAATGTGCATACAAAATTCTTAATACATTTTATTTCCTGTAAGTACAAGGGGAAACTTGTACATTGTTCTAGTCATTAGATTTATATCATGTTTTTTTGGTTGTTTTTCATGTGAACTTGTTTGTTTGATGTTTTTCGTAAGTATTTATTTTGAGAAACAAGGGAATCTAAACAAGACTTATTTGATGTTTTTGTGAAGTATGCATGTAATTGTTTTGAGATATTCGCAGAAATGTAAACCAGGATTGCTCAGTTTTACTTAATAACCATAGAAATTAATTATCACAGCATTTAAAGTTATTTTTGTATTCTCAGACTTACTGTTTGTGGCATGATATGCCAGGAAGCTTGATATCAAATTTCAATGTTCAAATTTCTTTTATTACAATTTTTATGCCAGATAGCTTACTTATGATATGTATAACTATGTACATGTACATATTTGAAATTTTATATAGTTTTGCCTGAATAGACTTTTTTAATGTTATAAGAATCGTTAAAATAGCTTTTACTTTTGTTTCAATCATATTTACATACGCTCGATCGTGAAGAAAAACTGTAGCTCAATATTTGAACCACTCTTCACCTTTGAGCTTTTATGTTCAGCATTGTTCCTGAAATTGTTGATATTGATATATTATTGTTTTGGTTTATTTATATCATCACTATTTATAACCATTTTGAAGTATTTTAAAAAGCTCGAAACATGACCTACTTTGGTGCTGGCTCATCACACATGTTTGTAGTTGACCTTGACCTTGATATAACCACTCAAGGTCACGATTTTCTCATCATGTACATTTGTATTTATTTTTTCATTGGATATTGTGTTTATATGGCTCGATATTTTTCATCTTTTTTTAGATGGTATTTGTGACAGAAATGATAGAATAAAATTTGAGCCGCGTCACTACAAAACCAATATAATGGGTTTGCGACCAGCATGGATCCAGACCAGCCTGCGCATCCGCGCAGTCTGATCAGGATCCATGCTGTTCGCTTACAAACCCTATAACAAGTAGAGAAACTGATAGCGAACAGCATGGATCCTGATCAGACTGCGCGGAGGCGCAGGCTGGTCTGGATCCATGCTGGTCGCAAACCCATTATGTTGGTTTTGTCATGACGCGGCTCATTTATTTGAAAGAATATCAAAATGTGTTTACCATATTTCTGATGACATATATATGAAATTTTTGTTGGGTCTTTTCATAAAATTATACCATATTGCTATAGTAATGAATGGTCCAGTTGTCTGCTTGCTAAGGTCAATAGTGAGGGAATATAATTCAGTAATCCAGGGGTTGCTTATAGTGCTATCCCATGGGGAGGCAAAATTTTTGTTTGATAGTTGACAAAGAAAATTGAATCTTATGATAATTTATTTATTCATGTTGGATAAGCAGTTGGTCACTTGCAGATAATTGGATAATTACTGGTTAGTTATCCAGTTTTGAGTTGGAAGTCTGCCAAGATATGACCAAAAATGTGTTAAATTAGTATAAGGAAAAACAAAAACTAACAAACTTGGTAGAATTATTGTGGAATCATCAAAGTTCAGATAAAAATTTTAAAAATCATATGCTTTTATTTTTTCAACAAGAGTTGTGTCCCTTAATAGGGAACGCTTTCAGTCAAATCAAGAATTGAGTTTTCTACCAGTTTTCAATTTAATTCTGAGTGAATTTCTTTATGAAATTTGGCACATTCTTTCATTAGAAGTGTTTCACTTGATATTTGAAAGATTTTCAAATTTTATGTTTTTAGGCCTTTTGATCTCAGTGGTGTTACATGTATGTACTTTAATATTTGTGTGGGTGCTAAGTGGAAAGAAAACACAAACTAACATTGTTTTTCTTGTGTAGTTTATATTTTTATTTCATTACATCTCTTTTTTCAAAATTTTTTCTTTGATATGCTAAATCATGACACCTATAGGCAATAACATAATGACAGAGAAAAACAGAAAATTAAAAACAATTTCCATGTTAAAATATCTGCGTTTGCACTCTGAAATTTACACTTTGAACATAGAAAGAAGATTTGCCATACAGGACAAGTTTAATTGAATGATAATTATTTTGGAAGTTTATCATTTTGATTGTATAAGAAACTGCAAAATAAGTTCATATTTCAATTTATTACATGCTTTTTTGTGGTTTATAGAAATATATCAGTGATATAAAACTGGTATTTTCACTGTTTGAAACAGTGAAATTACCACTTTGATAATTTCACTGTTTTGAATTTAAGCCCCTTACATTGTTTCAGTGAAATACCAGCGTGCACAGAACTGGGTACCAACTTAATGACGTGACGTCGTAAATGACGTCATGTTGTATTATTATTTGGCGCGCTTTTCATTCAGTATTAGGTTTAAAGTCTTTTTAAAACGTTTCTTTGCATATAATAAAAAGAAAATATGTTTAGTTTAGTGTATGATCGAAATATATTTCACCTTGTGAACACCAAAAGTTCATATTTCACTCGTGGCTGCGCCACTCGTGAAATATACCTTTTGGTGCTCACTCGGTGAAATATATTCCGATCTTACACTGAACTAAACAAATATCCTCTATATATTTAACTTAACATTTGTATTTTTTAATGACAAGTGTGAATTGTTTTTATCAATGTATACATACAACAACCTTGTACTTCTTCATGATTTCTCAATATTATTGTTAAGGGGAGCAGTGGCCTAGTGGTTTAGGTGTGTGCTTCTCTACCCAGGGATCATGGGTTCGAGCCATATTCGGGTCATGACCATGTTTCTTTACATGGTTGTTTCCAGGAAGCCCGAAAGTGATTATCATAATATGCATTGCCAAGAACTTGTTTCACAATCAAGCTTAAATAACATATGTTTAAACCAATATTGTTGCAAATGGTCAAAAATGATATTATATTGTTAAAAACATGATAAAAAAATCGAAAAGCAACGACAGAAAATTATGTTTGAAGATAATATCTCTGATACTATAATTGGTAATGATCCAAATAAAATGAAGAAAGTTGTAAAAGCATGATAAAAAAAATCGAATAGCAACGACTGAAAATTATGTTTGAAGAAAATATCTCTGATACTATAATTGGTAATGATCCAAATAAAATGAAGAAATGTGTAAAAAAAAAAATAATTAGTAATTGTCCAAATAAAAAAGTTAAAAATATCTAGAGAGTATAATAGTACTGACATGTGATATCCTAAAACAAATATCAAATCTTTTTTAAAGGCACATTATTTCTCAGAAATACATATTTTTTTAATTGTTTAGAAATGTTGAACATGTGTTTAATAATATTTTAATAATATATTTAGAGCATGTAAGATGTTAAACAGCTGAAGAAAATAGCGCTGAATATGCAGTAATATGTCGCAAAGGTAGAAAATGTAAACAAAAAAGTATTTTGACTTCCGTGCAAAATACAAATTCACTATAATTATACCAATTGCCAAAAGAGCAAAAAAATCCAAAGATAATTCATCATCAGTTGTGGCAAATGAGTATTTCTTTTGAAACTGTAACAAGATACCAAAAATAAAAAGTTTTTGAGAAATAAAAATAACAGCATATCTGAGGCACAGGTGCTAGTGGCATTGATTTGACCTTAAATGTGTTTGACCTTGTTATTTATACAATAAAATATCAATATATTAAAAAAAAAAAAAATTAGAAAAAAATTTTTTTTTCACTGTAATATTATTAATAATATAACAGTGAATTTTTTTTTTTTTTTTTTTAATATATTGATATTTTATTGTATAAATAACAAGGTCAAACACATTTTAGGTCAAATCAATGCCACTAGCACCTGTGATCTGAGGCATAATGGGCCTTTAAACCCTTTAACTACCAAAGTTGTAAAATGGACTTATAATGTTTTGAATATGGAACAGTCCATTGTCAATGTAAGGGGTGGTGATATCAATTTTTTACATTTGAAACTGAAATCCCTTATAGACTGTTCCAAATTCAAAAAAGTACAAATACATTACACAAATTTAGCAGGTTTAAATGATTATTTTTGTATAATTTATTTACTTTAAATGTTCAGTCACAGGGACCCAGCACAGTGTTGAGAAAGTGTAAAAAAGTAATTCCAAAAAATAAAATATATACTGTATATATAATATATAGTCTATATATTATATATAAAGTTTTTTTTTTCCAGAATAACTTTTTTTACACTATCCCAACACAATGTGCCGGGTCCCTTTGTGTTCAGTCAGTAGTAGTCAGTATTAAAAAAAGCTCTCTAAAAGCAAAGACAAATAAATACTTCTTTACAAGAAAAATATAGTCATGATTGTACATGTATAATGTCAATCATACATGTATATTGTTATGAATGAATATATTCCGAAACAGTGATTAGTAATACATGTACATGATATTCTTGAACAAATATGGCATCATTGAAGAAATACAAGAGTGTGAAAATATAAAATATGAAAAGAAAATTAAAGAAAAACACTTCCATTCCAACTTATTATGAAATATCATTAAAAATTAATGAAAATATGTTATTTGAAACTTTTTTTGTAAAGATTTGGACGTAGAATAACCTTTATTTTGATTCAAATTTGTGAAATGCAGCAAAGAATTGACATATTGTGACAGTAAAGTTCTGCCTTTATAACCACTATATGATTTTTATTAATTTGTGATTGGAACTTTTTTAATTTTAAATTCATCCAATGAATAAGCAGATCACGAAAGAACTTGATATTCTTACACCTTATCTGTTAAAGATAAAACATGCTAAAAATAAATTTGTCATTTCAAATAATGTAATAAAAATGTGAAAATAGTGGTCTCAAAAAGTTAAGATATTCAGATTTTGTAACTGTGGTCTCTATATATTCACTGGTTGTCTTTCACATTGGTTTTACCGATGATGAAAAGATAAATGATAAACAGAAATACGTACATGTAAGATATATAGAATCAAATAAGAACAACGTAAAAATGTCATATGTAATGAAATTACACAAGGTAAAAATATATAACAAATATAATACAATATACAATAATTGTGTTAATGATGCATATATTACATGCCTATATACAAATATAAAATAGTATTAGTAGCACACTTAAATATATAAAAATAAAAATATATAATATATGATATTAATCATTAATGATCAAATTAAAAGATATATATATATGCTCATGTATTCACTGGTATAAAAATATAGGAAAAATCTCACTAAAGTTTGGTCCTTTAACATTTTCAAAGCCATTTATTAGAACTAATGTACCATCTTAGTTGCTTACTGATAAGATTTGAGTAATATAATTATTAAATAAGGATTTGAAATTGATTATTAATTGAAACTTATCCGGACAGTCAATTAAGTTTCTGTGAATGAAATGAGTCACCAGTTTCTGCAAGAGGTGTCTGTTAGTCAGTTAATATTGCACACCTTTCCTATAATCATCCCTGGCCTCTGCTATGGTGGCTGATTTGTGCCATGTCGTATTTTCTTTGTGCTGGACAAAAATAAGACTTATCAACATTTTACCCACAAAAAAATCAGTGGCGATTTTTTGGGGTTTTTTTTTGCTTGGCACCCCATGGAGCAAAAATATGAGCTGGCACAGATCAGTCACCATACTCCGCTAATATAATTTGAAACGTGGCTAAATGTTAGTTGGAAAGCATTTAACCTCAAGTAAAGTGTGTAATATGAATCTAACAATATATATTGAAGTTTTGCACTTGAAGTTAAATATAACTTTATAAAGCTATTTAAAACAAGTTTATTGTATTAAAATCACGTTTGTTTTCTATGACCAAAACACACGATTTTAGGAAATTGAAAAAGTGTCTTTTTTATATATGATTTTTTCTATCAATTTAAACAATGTTTTAAAACTCCTACAAATGTAGTAAATATTGCATAGATGATGTATATAATACATATTTGTAACTATTTAATAAATCTATTGAACCTAACAAGATGCTTAGATCAAACGGCTGAACTTTTCTTTTTCATGTCAGCAAAAATAGGAAGCATAGCTTGTTCTTTATTAATTCGTTTGGCTTCCCTTTGAGAAGACGATCTTGACCTCCGCGTACTTCCGCTTCCGCTTCTAGAACTACCCGCACTTCCCGGTGACCTTGACCTATCATGTCTATCACTGCTCGAGCTGCGATCTTTACTGCGAGTTCGCCTAGGTTTTCTACGACCTTGTTCGTCTTTTTCATTGTTTTTGTATCTCCTGTGTGAGCTAGACCTCGATGGTGAATTTCGCCTAAGACTTGGGTTCTTTTGAAACCGCGATGAAGACGTTGTAGCTGTAAAATCAGTGCCTTCAGTGGTCAAAGACGCTCCCGTGGCCTCTGAACTCTCGTATGTTCTTGATGGAGAAGAATCTCGTTTCTTGGACTTATTTCTAAATGCTTTTTGGTCATCCCATTCTTTACTATCACGACGCGCTAAATTCTTCTCATGCTTTTCGAGAGTTTCAATAGTGAGTGGCGAATCACTACGCGGATTTCGTTTAGGAAAGTCTTCACGTCTTGACATTCTTTGAGATTCATCTTCAGTTCGACGATACCTTCCACCTGTATTCCTGGAATCGATTTCATCTTGCCTACCCGTGGCTCTTTTGTAAGAGCTACGACTTTTCCTATCGCGTTCCCGGTCTGTCTCGCGTTCCATTCTATAATTTCCTCCAACCACTTCATCATCCACACTCGACGAATCCTCGTATGAAGATTCACTAGAAAACGCGTCATTGACCTGGCCACCACGAGGTCGACGGACACGTGGTGGGGATAAATCTCTTCCGTCAGCATCGCTTACAGAAGAGGTGTCAGAACTATGCCGCGTAAAAGCTGGATTTGAGTGTCCAGAATCGTGGCCACGTTCGCGTCGTCTGCTTCGTCTTGCCGCTTCCGGGTCAGGAAACTGATTGACCTTTGAACGCTGGGGGTAGTCGTATTGGGTATTTGATGCCGCTGAAATAAAAACAAAAATGTTATCTTAGTTATTATGTTAGTAACTATTTCAAGCATAACTATAGTGCCTGACGAACAGTGGATAAATGAAACTACACATGTACTTCCATTTTTCACAAGAAAGGTGCGAGATAAAATACGTTGGCTACTCTAATGTAGAAGGTGTTCGTTATAGCAAGACATAGTGCACATTTAATTGAATAGACCTAGCTGTGATTTCATATATACTTCCAATCAAATGTTTGAGTAGGATAACATTAACTTTAGTACCATAAGTCCAGGCATGGCTTTTTGCTTGACAATTTCCAGTCAGACACTAGTATCCTAAATGAAAGTATCGTCTTATATAACAGTTCACATATATTTCATGTATGTGAACCATGTATGTGAGGCAGCTATCCAGCCAGCTTATATTTGGACAGCTGATTCTACCCATGTATACCTTCTAGTACCCGAAATAATGACCTAATTAAGGCGTTCCTGGCATGATCCTGTCCAGTAAAACCTCATCAACAATGTTTATAACAATTAAACATCAACTTATACGAAATGCATGAAAATAGCAAGAGACTTTAAAGAAACAGTAAGAAATAAGTAAGAAGCCTTTTCAAAAATTATCACATAGTTTAAGACGTTTTTACAATACATTATAGTGTATCAATAATTATTTAGTTTTAACTTTTAACCTTTGTTGTTAATATTAGGACAATTCAAATAGTACATGAACAATCAGTATTACTTCACAAAATGAGACCGTCATATATGTCGCAAAACCAACGAAACCAGTGACATAGACGGATGTACAAATATACTATTCCTGGCGAGACGAAACGTTAAAAGGTATTAATAATTATTGCTACAACTTTATATGAGTTATAACGATAAAGCACAGATAGGGCTGTAGACCATGGCGTTGAAGATGACACATCATTTCACCAATAGAACTCTCCTTTTTTCCATTAAAAAGTGTACGTATTGTTAAATAATGTTATTTTATGGGGTTTTTTTGTTCTTTTTTTTTTTGTTTGATCTTTTTTTTTTAACAGGGAACATGTATGTAAACATTTTTCATTTTGGAGAAAAAGCTATACGACTAGTATTTACCCGTTGAAAATACATCAGTTGATTTTGTCATGTTTGTGTTCGCCTTCTCTTTCCTCGCTTTCATATAGCAGTATATCACTAGAGCTATCACGCCGACAATCAAGGCGCAACCTCCGACCCCGGCGCCGACGAATATGCCCGCCGAGGCTCCGCCCCCGCCACCGTCCGACATGTATGGGTACTGACCTGTAAATAGACGTAGAGATGATTTATATTACGGAACTCGGTTAGTGTTGTAATGATATTAATAAAAGTATTGACAATTAAAATAACTACTGGAATGATAATTATAACATTATCTTTGATTTTTATTCAATACTATCATTGATAACATAATACAAAGTTGAAGGATGATGACGATAGTGATAATGATGATGGGTGTTGTTGTTGACGGTATTGTTGTTGTTGCTAATGATGATTGTGGTGAGCATGATGATGATGAGGCTTACGACGGTGATGATTTTGATGGTGCTAATAGCAACAACGACGATGGTGGTAGTACGATGATGATGATGATGATGATGTTAAAGTTGACGGTGATCATGATAATAAAGATGATGGTAGTGGTGATAGTGATAAGTTATGACAGCATAGTCAATGTCAGGTATTAGTGTTTGAAGATGATGATAATGATGGTGTTAATGATGACGACGACGACAATGATAATAATGACGATAATTATGATAGGGATAATGATGCTGATGATGATGATGATAGTAGTGTATTTCAGTGACACAATTTAAAAATTCACATGTTGACGGAAATGACATTTGTAACAGAAATGAAATTTTTTTCTTGTAAATGAACAAAAGTTAAACGAAATACACAAAAATGTAACAAATGTAGATATATGCACCAAGTGTTATGATGTATGGTACACATTATATCTGTATGTAACTAACTACCGGTGAAATGTATAATTTATTAAGCTACAAGTACTGTTAGACTGACATCATGTACTAACATTATTATAATGGGATGTCTCGACTACATGACAAAATTTTACACATGTCTCCAAGGTCACGCAAGTTCACTTTTCCAGCCCTTTATCAAGATCGTCCTCAAATGTTCTTATAAAACATTTACTGAGAATGTTGAAATAATAGTAATATTAAGGAAATGACATTATATAGAAATATGCACCTTGAAAGTTTTTCATTTCCAGTGAATGAGATTTACATTCTAATGTATATTCGTACCCGCAGAAATGTGGAGAAAACGGGTCCGTAATGCATGTATAAAAGAATAACTCATTACCACAATATTATATAATCTAGAAAAACAAGAGCTGACAGAGGAGACAGCACGCTCGATAAATTATGTACTGGACGCAGTAAAGGAATGCAAAACTACAAATATATTTCTGTACATCAGTTATCAAGGAAGCACTCAAATGTTCATTTTTTTTCTCAAAATTTTATAATCTTGACAAAAATGCAGAAAAACTCTTATTCATTGTCACTCGATTAACACAAATGCAAGTACATGTAGGTTATTATAAAATTTACAGGTTTATAAATGTCGAAGTCTCACTTTGCGCGCAAAAAGATGATGTTTTGGACGACATATGTTGCGTTGACCGCTTTGTTGTTGTTGTTGTTTTTACTGACATATTCGAGCCTATTACATGTCGTCTGCACGTTGACAAGTGCAAACTCGTAAAAGGGTTATTTAATGTTTCTGCATAATTACTATAATTGAAAACATAGGAAAAGCTATTAATTTGAGCTCTTTTCCCACTTTTATTCGTGTTTAAATATAAACACATGTTTCTTTACGCCGGGTTTTCAGTTTGACTGGTTGAACGAGCCTTATACGAGCTTCAATCTATACGCAGTGTTTTTTTTTATGAAATTTTCAACACAACCTGTGGCTTTCTGAAGGAGACAAATATAGCGCTATAAATCAGCAAAATGAAAACGCTAACAACTAAAAAGGGAATATCACCATACACTGATCAAATTTTTAATTCATTTCAATTTAACATGCAAGGTAGGCTACAAAGCAAACAGTATACTGAAAGCTTTTTTGTCTTCGTCCATTAAATTTAACATCAAGCTGATCTTCGTCAGCTGCTGTTAAGTCATGGTTCTGGTGGCATTCCGTACTACGGAATGCCGTTAGGGCCATCGCCTATGAATGTGTTGATCTGAAACGCGATAGTCGATAGTACGATGGTGAAAACGCAAAATCACGAAACTACGATGGTGAAAACGCGAAATTACGATGATGAAAACGCGATAGTACGATGATGAAAACGCGACAGTACGATACTACGATGATGAAAACGCGATAAACTATCGTGTTTTCACCATCGTACTGTCGCGTTTTCACCATCGTAGTTTCGTGATTTCGCGTTTTCATCATCGTACAATCGTGTTTTCATCATCGTACTTTCGCGTTTTCACCATCGTACTATCGCGTTTTCATCATCGTACTGTCGTGTTTTCATCATCGTACTATCACGTTTTCACCATCGTATTGTCGTGTTTTCATCATCGTACTATCGCGTTTTCATCATCGTACTTTTGCGTTTTCATTATCGTATTATCGCGTTTTCACCATCGTAGTTTCGTGATTTCGCGTTTTCACCATCGTACTATCGACTGTCGCGTTTCAGATCAACACATTCATAGGCGATGGCCCTAACGGCATTCCGGAATGCCATTCGGGCCATCGCCTATGAATGATTTGATCTGAAACGCGATACTCGACAGTACGATGATGAAAACACGATAGTTTATCGCATTTTCTTCATCGTAGTATGGTACTGTCGCGTTTTCATCATCGTAATTTCGCGTTTTCATCATCGTAATTTCGCGTTTTCACCATCGTAGTTTCGTGATTTCGCGTTTTCACCATCGTACTATCGACTATCGCGTTTCAGATCAACACATTCATATGCGATGGCCCTAACGGCATTCCGTACAAATCGGCTGGGCATTGCAAGGAAAAATAATGTATTTGGGGGAAATTTTGGCATTTTTTGACTAGGGGAAACAAAATTGGCCTATTCCAAACAGACTTCCTGTTCTCCACACCAATCTTAAAGTGATAAATTTTAATGATTATTTACTAGACGTGACCATTTTGCGTAACTTAAAAGGAAAACATAACTTGTACAACAAAAGGATATAAAAAATAAATATCAAAAGCATTAAAGTATTTGTCATATGATATAGCACGGTGAAATAAGTTATAATACTATAAATATCACAAATACATGTAGTATTTGTCATAAACGGCTTTACTATGTTTACAGTCGGTACTGGGTAGGTCACGATTTTGTGTGTCATCAATTTCTTTTCTTTGTAAGCTTTTCAATTAAGATGATCAAAATATTTATTTCTTTTTGGTTGTATGTCCATTTGAATATTACCTTGAATTTTACAGTTAAGCAATCAGACAAAAACATTGCATTGAATTGAAATTGAATAGAAGATCTATAGTCATGATAGTATATCTATGCATGCGATTTAACGAAGGAAATTTCATGCAAATTTAAAGGTATCGTGAATAATTTCCCTTATTTCAAACGAATTAACTTTAAATACTTTAAAATATGTGTGTGAGGACCCCCCACCCCCTTCCAGGAGGATGAAGAAATATATGGCCATGTAAAACAATACGATTCTCTTTAAAATGTATTCCTAAATTTTAAATAAGCGGATTCAAATGTAACTCGAGAGCCATGACGGCAAACTTAACGATACCAGTACATATATGTATCTGAGCCAATGATCAGATACATTTGTTACTCATCGATCATTTCGTAGGTCAATGGTCTGAAGGTAACTGGCCCGGGGTTATTTTGTCTGTGTTATGGTCACGTCATGGGAAATTCACGTATTCAAATTATGTGCATTCAATAAACCATTCAATCAGTATCTGCTTTGTTGTATGTTAATGTTCTTCCTACCTATAGTCAAATCATTATATGACGTCTAGAATGGGTTCTGGAATACCTCTGTTTTGTTAAGGTTAGAATTCATGGGAAGGAAATTGTCAAGAAAAAATACAGAACAATTTAATGAAAGGTCAATCCTACCTGAAATGAATTAAATGTTCAAAGTTTAATGATCTTAATATATATATGCAGCGCATGTCAATGGGGGAAATAATGTCAACAACTATACAAACAGGATAATCTATTTCAAAGAGTGTTGGACCATAAACACTTGATTCCTACCTTCATGGCTTGCCATTTACATACATGGGGAAAAATAGGACTCGCCCTTAATATATTAAGATGGCTCTTTTAAGACTCCATAATATGAATAATTTTGTATGACTTATTTGTGATTATAGGTAAAGGCGGCTCCAAAAACACTCTTGCTTGTTGGATTAACCTTTTAGCGATGTGGTTCAGTGTCCGCCCAGTAGTGACTGAGTCCATATGGCATGGGCTAAATCCCCATTTGTTCAGTGCAAGATATACATCAAATTTAGGATTACTTTAACAATATCAAAGTATATTTTGTGAACAAACCTCGTACTGTTGTAAATATAACTCGAGGAAACCATGTTTGGTTCATGACTCTCTTCTCCGTAAATCCGGTTGTTGTAGAGGATATATTTGCAGTCGAATTCATTGATATATCCCTACAGTACTGTATAATTGGTCGAAATGTACACACTAATGTACTTTTTATGTACTAAATTATCAACCTCAGTGTATTAAAATTTAAATCCAAATCTCACATTTACATATGTCCAAAATCATCACAATTATTTCAAATATAGTTTGGAATAACTCCTGAATAAAGCGAATAACGGAAACATGTATACATTGTGGTCAAACTAAGGCATGAATGGTCACTTTGAAATGCAAATTGACCTCTCAATTTCAATTTAATGGTCAGTTTAATGGCCCCAGGTGATGATGAAAGATCAAAGGGCCAATCAACAGGTGAGAATAAGTTATTACCCAGGGCAAGATAACAGTAAAATGCAACAAAATTTTACAAATTTCCCGTAAGGATTGCTTAAAGTTACGCACTTCGTCAATATCATTATATAATATGGTTTTAGGGCTGTTTAATCACGATCAAACCTCGCTATTGACCTTAATGATAAATATAAAACATCAGTAACGCGGCTACAAATTATCACCTACCTTAATTAGTTCCTTAAATAAAATAAATCCGACTTTAATATGATGCGATACTTTAAAAAATCATGTCCTTAAGACGCCATATTTGAAAAAGCGTTACGGTATTGTGTTATGATCAAGTGGTCTATAAATAGAACAGTGTCGCATTCCTTTTATTAACTTACCTGTACTGGTTACCTGCCAGGTTAAAATTACAGGTAAGCGGGAACCAGGCAATACACACCTGGTTAATCATGGGTGATAGTAAACAAATTATTTTATCAATGACAAATATACGTTATATATTGTATATTTGTGTATTAGATGTTTACAGGATATTTGTGTATTGAAAGGTTTTTATTGACTAATGCTTTGATAACGAAACGTACTGTTACACAATTATCTATATACCTTGATAACACTTTATATCAATGTAATTATCTAGTTCAAGTAACCGAAGTTCTCCAAATGGTTAGGATGTAATAGGATATAATGTAACACTATATATTGACACATTTAAAAAAATGATTAGATAAAGAAAAGTAATATAAAAGCAATAATTATCATGTTTTCTTGTTGTTGTTGTTGTTAGGCCGTGTCTACACCTATTCAAGTTTCTTACATGTCACATTTAGATAAGCTAAATAAATGGCCCTTTCAACATTTTTTCAGGCACAATTTTTACTGAAATGTCTCATTAAGATAGCCCAGGATTTATACCTTTGTCTTTGCAAGACTATCATGTTTCTGTAAAATATGTGAAAAAAAGCGGGAAAATGATGCAATTAGCTAAAACAGAATGGAGTAAATGAAATGCGTTCATTCTTTTTTAAAATTGAAAAAATGTGACAAAAATTTATTTTGATGCAAATTCTTTATTTGATGAAAGTTATTCACTAAATGAACAAGATCATTTTAAATCCATTTTGACTCTACTTGAAAAAGAGCTCTTTTTTATTTTTTTACAATGTATTTATTTTTATTTATTTATTTATTTTTTGCTCTTCTGTGTATCAGCGTATTAATTTGTTCCTTTGACCAAGACATTGTAATCATTTACTGAAATTCAAAGGGCATGTACCAAAAAGTCAGAAAATAATAAAAATAACAGCACTATCAAACCTTCGGGCACATGTTTTGTGTCAAACCGGTGTTATCAGTGTCTTGACAGCCAAAAACTTGTAGAAAAATAGAACGTGTTCTATTGTTGTTGTTGAGGAGGAGATGGATTGATGATGATCGTTGGTGGTGATGATGATAATAATAATAATAATAATAATAATAATAATAATAATAATAATAATAATAATAATAATAATAAATAATAATAATGACGACGACGACGACGACGATGATGATGATGACGACGATGATGATGATGATGGCTGTTGTTGTTGATAATAATAATAAAAATAATAATAATAAAAGTAATAATAATTATAAAAAAATATAATAATGACGACGACGACAACGACGACGACGACGACGACGATGATGATGACGATGACGATGATGATGATGGTTGTGGTTGTGGTTGATGATGATGATAAACTGCTGATGAAAATGATATCAAAAAAGAAAGAAAAAGGAATGTCTACACGCTTAAAAGGGTTATATATGCATCCCATGAGAGTATTTTTCATCGTGTATACGGATTGTTACAAATAAAAATCTTCTGCATTTCTTTGAGAATGTTTCAAAGTATATTTGGTTAATGCTTCCGTTACAATCATGGACTTCTGTCAACGTAAGTCACGTGCGCAGAGTATTGTAACTCAGCAATTGTAATATAATTTTTTTCTATCTTCATCTAAAAAAAAACAACATAAATCTGATTCATAGCTTTGGCTACAAGTGCCCCGCCCTCTTCCTCTAAACCCTTAACCTGATGAATTTGTATAATGATCTTGCCCTCCTTTGAATTTGGAACAGTCCATTCAAGTTTCAGGTGTTTTCAACATCAAAATACAAAAAAAGCTTCCAACGGTAAAGAGCCTGGTCTGACAGCATGTCTTGTTCTATACTGGTGACAAAGACTAATCACATTCTCTTACAGAAGTATAAGGTTGAAAGATTTTCAAAAAAAAAGAGATCACTTAATTATCATAGTCGGTGAGTTGTCCTTTAAAGAACACTAATTTGCTTCTAACCACTAAGATTTTCTTTTATTTTATTAAGAATTGTTGAAATGTTTGTTCTGGGGACTTCTCTTAAGACGGACAAATTAAATGGACCCATTAATCTCTAATGCAAATACTAAAGAAAACTATTGTAAAATTTACAAAATCAACTTACTTGGTACATCAACGGGGTAAGGAGTTGGATTCATAGTCCCAACCGTCACGTATATTCCAATCAAGAATGAAAAAGGTTAAATCTGAAGTACTGACATTGAAACACTCATTGTAACTTTTGATAGTTTAAACAATAACGTAGCAGTTTAAATGCGTATATGACTCAACAACTGATTAAATTATTGCTAATAATTCACATATGAATTAATTAGCAATGTAGGTATGTATCTATATAATCCATGCATACCTTAATTAAAAGAACATAGTTTCTATGTGCTAAGCAACACTAAAAGGCCGTTTAAAGTAAACTATTGTTTCACGTCTCACTGACCTTTGTAGTGCCACACAAACAAATGTATGGTTATCGGGTTTATATAGATCAATTGGATAGAAAAGGATTAGTGCTGACCTAAATATGTTTGTCCGTTTACCAATCGAAACATTGCGATTCTCTCCGGGCGATCACGAAGCTTTCAATATGACAATAGAATTTCATGCATTAAACGGCGTATTATTCTCATCAGATACTTATATATTGCGTATTACAGAAAAAAATTTCATGTCAAACATGGGCTTGGAAATCTCACAATAATGTGAACTTGCAGGATAACAAATCTCTGATAAAGATTTTAGATGTATAACGTCATAGCTTCCTCTCCATTTATTTATAGATCTGTACGTGTTCTCCTGTATACGAAGACTCCCACTTCTTGAATTAAATGTCTAAGTTTTTCACTTGATATCAGCCTGTGTCTGGTGATTCCATGGCAATTTCGTCAGATCAAAAGGATAATGCAAGGACACGAAACGTGATTATATCACTTTCAACACCAAGAAACTTCTGGTGATGGCCCTTATCTATCATTCTGATTATTCATGTTATTGTTGGTGTCATGGTCTTACTAATTTTTGAAAAGATATACTCCAGGTAGTACATAATAAATTAATGAACTTCGTACTTAATCTTGGTCATAGATCATATATTCACAAACTGATTATTGAACATAAATGCATTAAGATTTTAAATTTGTTTCTAAACCATCCACCACCCATCCATGTATCCATCCATCCATGTACATGTATGTATCCATCCATCCATCCATGCATGCATCCATCGATTGCGTAAGGCCCCGTCCGATATTTTCACACATAATCAAGACAGTTGGGGCAATTAATTTCATTTTGTTCCCACCGTTTTTTACAGTACATACTCAGTATAGTAAAATGCATTGGTAATGGATGTCCAAGTATCACATCTTAATCTTATTTTTCAGGCCTATTTGAAAAATCAAAGTCGACGACGACAAAGGAATAAAATGCAAAAAAGAGAAAAATAATTATTGGGCGAGAATGGGCAATCGGAACGTCTATAATCCGAAGACTTACGGAAAGGGGAGAATGGACAGAGGAACTACAAACACACAAGCAAGCATGAATCTGCGTTTGAGCAAAGGTTTCCCATTCTAATTGCTATTGAGTTTCATTCCTAATGCAGAGGTGGGCTTTGAATAAACTGTTTTTTATATTTTTGTTACTAAATACAATTTTACATGTTTTATTTTCAGATTATGATGCCCATATGTTAATGATATTTTAAATAACCCCACCTTCAAACGACGTGTCACGTACTGTTTTCATTGGAATAATTATATTTTTCAATTTTGATTTGATATTTTCCTCTCTGATTGGACAAGAAACTGTGAAACAAGCTGTTACAAGCGGATGTAAAGAATAATCAATATAATAAGTTTATGTTGCAGAAGAATCAATCTGATAAGTTAAGATATAGAATATACATGTATATAGATATATATTGAAACGTATTATTTATTTATTTATACATTGTATAGAGCAAAACTTGTTTTTCTAATTCTATGAAAGATTCTTAAAAAGAATTGTAAGATTAGCTGTCTCTGTTATTTAACACACATGAATTTTGTACATAACCAGAATATTATGTTTCCGCGCAAATTCGTATTCTGTTATCTTAGGACTTTTACAATTTAGTGCGAGCATCATTCTCCCTAGAGAACATATACAGAGATATTTCTTTCAAATACGTATTTTGGTAATCTACTGTATTTCAAATGGTAAAGAACATTTTTTTTAAACTACAGGCATCAGATATTTTGCTCTATTCTCCTTTAAGATATAGAAAATCAGTCTGATAAATTTAAGATATAGAAAATCAGTCTGATATATTTTAAAATATAGAAAATCAGACTGATAAATTTAAGATACAGAAATCAGTCTGATATGACCAGGCATAGAATAACCAATCAATTCAATTAAAGTTCAGATGGGAAAAAAATGGAGATTTTAATAATCCTAGGTAAAAGATTACTAAAAACTAAAAGAACCTTTGAAGTTCTATATGAAATGTCATGAATAACAAACAGTGTTGGGCTTTTAAAGAAGGCGTCTATGCCCAAACCCAGATCTTAGGTACACGTATTTTGATTGGTCAGAAACCAGTATAGAAAATACATTGACCTATTATAATCCTTTGATTTGAGATAGAAATGTATTTTCCGCATCAGTTGTAAAATAAGTTGTGTTGCAGAACCTTAATACTTAACATAATTCTATTTTCGCTATTTAAATCTCTTTCCTTCCCTTTTTAACTATTCGGTATTATAGTTAGATCAAGCATCCAAATTTGAATCAGCCAATCTATGATCGGCTTATACCAATTTGTGGAGCATTAGCCAACAAGTAGAGATTTTGATGCTAAAGCATCAAGTCGCCGGATAGAAAAATGATTGTATTATCATAAATATAAGAAAATATCAGTTTAATGGTTCAAGTATAAAAATAAGAGGAACAATAAGTTGAGTAATGTTTGCCACTGAGGCTTGTAAGGCAAGTGATATGCTAGCAATTAGCAAAGATAGTTTATTATTTTTTTCTATGTATCTAATACGATTCCGAACCCCTACCGTCGTACCGTTTTGAAAACCTGCGCGACGGAAACCGACGGAATATAACGAAATCAACGATTACCATTATTTATTTCAATAATCTGCCTCTTAAGCATAAAATTACTTTGTGATGTTCAACCTTAACTAAACTATTGAACTTTCTTGTCAAAAGTTTGACAGAGAAGGCCAAGTTTAACCCTTTACCAAGAAAAAAAGAAAAGATTTTGAAAATTTATTTTTAATGTGTAAAATATGAGTATACAGGTTTTTCTAATGATAAAAAATGAAACTAATTAATGAAAAATAACTTATGTAATTATCTATACAAAATTACAATGATTTGCATCTTATCAGCTGCCAAACCTTTTGCCAACCATTAACAAGTTACCTGTATGTCTTATCAGCAATCTGACTGACTGCCTAAAGTTAATGCTCAATGAGGGTCCATCCGCCCGTAAGGGCACAAAAAAGCAGCTTTCGCTGTCGAGTACGGACCCCGGACATGTCACCAGTCATGCCCTTAAAGAGTTAATTTTGAAGCACAAAGTGGTGATAATTTATTGCTATTTCCACGGAGTATAAGCCAAAGATATGAATTTTGAGCCAAAAGATGGTCACTGTACGGCGGTCAATGAGAACCTAAATGTAAGTAACCTGAGACAATATGAAAGGGTAGCCCTGAAAAGGGCTGTTGGTGCCAGCAAAAGGCCTGCCGTTCAAGCCGTCTTACCGTGCTAGGGGCTCACGCACCCTAGAACACCATCCTCGTCGACCCAAGCGCCTACTTTGTAGGGCCACTCCCCTCGGCTAATCAGGACATCGGCAGCTGGTCCGATCTTTTTTTCGCCGTCCCCAGTCTTCAAATCTTCTGCCGATGCCCTGTGTCTTCTCAACGACGTACACGTACCGAGGGGAAGAAAGAAGTAATCAGCAATAT